>NW_027016173.1:0-20000 GCF_036934945.1 Oncorhynchus masou masou | reverse complement strand
TCCTTTTCCAAATGGCCGGTAATTTAGAATGCATAATATACTGCATTTACGACAGCACAGCTTCTTCCCTTTGTTCCTCAGTCTTCCTTCTCTTTCACTCAAACCCAGCCCCTTTTCCTTTGTGTAACAAGCTGTCCTATCTGTTCCGCCCGCGAGGGCCGTATTCCTTTATGACGTAATGTGTAATCAAGTTATGTTTTAATTATGTGTATGTGTAATTCTGTGTGATTAGTTAGGTATTTAGTAAATAAATTATTAAACCCAATTTTGTATTGCTAATTCAAATTGTTAGCCAGGGTTCATGGAGATAACCAAGAATTTACAACTTTCAGATGAGACTGAATTAAGAGGACGATTAATATTGGCTTCTATTGATGTAAAATATTACTAGGTCTTTAAGAGTTCATTCGGAAGATAACAGCTCTATAAATATGATTTTGTGGTGCCCGACTCTAGTTAATTACATTTACATGATTAGCTCAATCAGGTAGTATTGATTACGGAGAAATTATATTATAGAATAGCATGTCATATCATAGAGGGAGGAGAGGGGAGGAGGGGGGATAGAGGGAGGAGAGAGGATAGAGGGAGGAGAGGGGATAGAGGGAGGAGAGGGGATAGAGGGAGGAGAGGGAGGAGAGAGGATAGAGGGAGGAGAGAGGATAGATGGAGGAGAGGGGATAGAGGGAGGAGAGGGGATAGAGGGAGGAGAAGGGATAGAAGGAGGAGAGGGGATAGAGGGAGGAGCGGGGATAGAGGGAGGAGAGGGAGGAGAGGGAGGAGAGAGGATAGAGGGAGGAGAGAGGATAGAGGGAGGAGAGAGGATAGAGTGAGGAGAGGGGATAGAGGGAGGAGAGGGAGGAGAGAGGATAGGGGGAGGAGAGAGGATAGAGGGAGGAGAGGGGATAGACGGAGGAGAGGGGATAGAGGGAAGAGAGGGGATAGAGGGAGGAGAGGGGATAGAAGGAGGAGAGGGGATAGAGGGAGGAGAGGGGATAGGGGGAGGAGAGGGGATAGAAGGAGGAGAGGGGATAGAGGGAGGAGAGGGAAAGAGGGAGGAGAGGGAAGAGAGAGGATAGAGGGAGGAGAGAGGATAGAGGGAGGAGAGGGGATAGAGGGAGGAGAGAGGATAGAGGGAGGAGAGGGGATGGAGAGAGGATAGAGGGAGGAGGGGGATGGAGAGAGGAGAGGGGATAGAGGGAGGAGAGGGGGTAGAGGGAGGAGAGAGGATAGAGGGAGGAGAGGGGCTAGAGGGAGGAGAGAGGATAGAGGGAGGAGAGGGGGATAGAGGGAGGAGGAGGGATAGAGGGAGGAGAGGGGATAGATGGAGGAGAGAGGATAGAGGGAGGAGAGGGGATAGAGGGAGGAGGGGGAGGGGGAGAGGGAGGGGGGAGAGGATAGAGGGAGGAGAGAGGGATATAGGGGGAGGAGAGAGGATAGAGGGAGGAGAGGGGATAGAGGGAGGAGAGGGGGGATAGAGGGAGGAGAGAGGATAGAAGGAGGAGAGGGGATAGAGGGAGGAGGGGGATAGAGGGGAGGAGGAGAGAGGATAGAGGGAGGAGAGGGAAAGAGGGAAGGGAAGAGAGGGATAGAGGGAGGAGAGGGGATAGAGGGAGGAGAGGGGATAGAGGGAGGAGAGAGGATAGAGGGAGGAGAGGGGATGGAGGGATAGAGGAGAGAGGGGGAGGAGAGAGGGGGATAGAGGGAGGAGAGGGGGTAGAGGGAGGAGAGGGATAGAGGGAGGAGAGAGCTAGAGGGAGGAGAGAGGATAGAGGGAGGAGAGGGGATAGAGGGAGGAGAGGAGGGATAGAGGGAGGAGAGGGGATAGATGGAGGAGGAGAGGATAGGGGAGGAGAGGGGATAGAGGGAGGAGAGGGGGAGATGGAGAGAGGAGAGAGGAGGGGATAGAGGAGGAGAGGGATAGAGGGAGGAGAGGGGGATAGGAGAGAGGAGAGAGGGATAGAGGGAGGAGAGGGGATAGAGAGAGGAGAGGGGATAGAGGGAGGAGAGAGGATAGAGGGAGGAGAGAAGAGGGGGATAGAGGGAGGAGAGATAGAGGGAGGAGAGGGGATAGAGGGAGGAGAGGGGATGGAGAGAAGAGAGGGATAGAGGGAGGAGAGGGATAGAGGGAGGAGAGGATAGAGGGAGGAGGAGATAGGGGAGGAGAGAGGGAGGGAGGGAGAGGGAGGAGAGGGATAGAGGGAGGAGATGGAGGAGAGGAATGGAGAGAGAGAGGGGATAGAGGGAGGAGAGGGATAGAGGGAAGAGAGGGGGATAGAGAGGAGAGAGGAGGGGAGGATAGAGGGAGGAGGATAGGGGAGGAGAGGATAGGGGAGGAGAGGGGATAGAGGGAGGAGGGGGGATAGAGGGAGGAGAGGGGATGAGAGGGAGGAGGATAGAGGGAGGAGAGGGAGGAGATAGGGAGGAGAGGGAAAGAGGGAGGAGATGGAGGGAGGGAGGAGAGGATAGAGGGAGGAGAGAGGATAGAGGGAGGAGAGGGAAAGAGGGAGGAGAGGGAGGAGAGAGGATAGAGGGAGGAGAGAGGATAGAGGGAGGAGAGGGAAAGAGGGAGGAGAGGGAGGAGAGAGGATAGAGGGAGGAGAGAGGATAGAGGGAGGAGAGGGGATAGAGGGAGGAGAGAGGATAGAGGGAGGAGAGAGTTTAGAGTGAGGAGAGAGGACAGAGGGAGGAGAGAGGATAGAGGGAGGAGAGGGGATAAAGGGAGGAGAGGGGATAGAGGGAGGAGAGGGGATGGAGAGAGGAGTGGGGATAGAGGGAGGGGGGATAGAGGGAGGAGAGGGGATAGAGAGAGGAGAGAGGATAGAGGGAGGAGAGGGGATAGACGGAGGAGAGGGGATGGAGAGAGGAGAGGGGATAGAGGGAGGAGAGAGGATAGAGGGAGGAGAGGGGATAGAGGGAGGAGGAAGGATGGAGAGATGAGAGGGGATAGAGGGAGGAGAGAGGATAGAGGGAGGAGAGAGGATAGAGGGAGGAGGAAGGATGGAGAGAAGAGAGGGGATAGATGGAGGAGAGGAGATGGAGAGTGGAGAGGGATAGAGGGAGGAGAGGGGATAGAGGGAGGAGAGGGGATAGAGGGAGGCGAGGGGATAGAGGGAGGAGAGGGGATAGAGGGGGAGAGGGGATAGAGGGAGGAGAGGGGATAGAGGGAGGAGAGAGGATAGAGGGAGGAGAGAGGATAGAGGGAGGAGAGGGGATTGGGGAGGAGAGGGGGAGAAGAGAGGATAGAGGGAGAAGAGGGGATAGAGAGAGGAGAGGGGATAGAGGTAGATAGAGGAGAGGGGATAGAGGTAGAAGATAGGGAGGTAGGTAGGAAAGATTGACGAACAGAGGTTGAGAATTTAAGTTGAGTCTTGTTTGAGTGGGGGAGAAGGAGATGGGTTTTACACCAGGAATGATAGACGCGAGAGTTGACTGAGAAGGTGTGTGTGTGTGTGTGTGTGTGTGTGTGTGTGTGTGTGTGTGTGTGTGTGTGTGTGTGTGTGTGTGTGTGTGTGTGTGTGTGTGTGTGTGTGTGTGTGTGTGTGTGTGTGTGTGTGTGTGTGTGTGTGTGTGTGTGTGCGTGTGTCTGATGGAAGTGACAAGCTGTAATTCAGGCCGTTCTGTCATTGTCACTTTTCCAGAACAAAACAGGATGGGGGAGAGGAGAAGGAGAGAGTCACGATTGTCTTTCACACTGAAAATTAGTTGAGGGAGACGTACACAGGCTCTGGTTTTTCCATTTATATTTCGAGGTTGGATTTCAGCACATTGTCCATCTCATTAGTGGGAAGATGTTTCACCTGTGCGGCTGGCCCGGTCCGACTGGCCCGGTCCGACTGGCCCTGTGTGACTGGCCCTGTGTGACTGGCCCTGTGTGACTGGCCCTGTGTGACTGGCCCGGTGCGTCTGGCCCTGTGCGTCTGGCCCTGTGCGGCTGGCCCTGTGTGGCTGGCCCTGTGTGGCTGGCCCGGCTCTCCTTAATAGAACATTCCTTTGTCTGATTTTCCCTGTTTTTTTGTCTTTAAATTTGGCGAGTGTTTTCTTTTGTTTGCCTCTTTGTGGGTGTCTTTAACCTCTTGGGAACCACCCATCCCGGATCTGGTATATTTGTCATCAGCAACGCTGAATAGCATAGCGCAACAGTCAAAAAATATCACTAGAAAATGTTCATATTCATGAAATTACAAGTGCAATATCGCAAAACACAGTTTAGCCTTTTGTTAATCCACCTGTCGTCTCAGATTATGAAATTATGCTTTACAGCGAAAGCAATCCAAGAGTTTGTGTAAATTTATCGATAGTACAGCATAGCATTATGTAGACTTAGCATCAGGAAGCTTGGTCACGAAAAATCAGAAAAGCAATCAAATTAACCGTTTACCTGATGATCTTCGGATGTTTTCACTCACGAGACTCCCAGTTAGACAACAAATGTTCCTTTTGTTCCATAAAGATATTTTTTATATCCAAATACCTCCGTTAGTTTGATGCACAATGTATGACCATATTAGAGACACATATTTCCCTCAGATTACACAGATCCACAAAGAATTTGAAAACAAATCCAATTGTTGATAAACTCACATATCTACTGGGTGAAATACCACAGTGTTCCATCACAAGAGAAAGATGTGTGACCTGTTGCCACAAGAAAAGGGCAACCAGTGAAGAACAAACACCACTGTAAATACAACCCATATTTATGCTTATTTATTTTATCTTGTGTACCCTTAACCATTTGTACATCGTTGCAACACTGTAAATATATATAATATGACATTTGTAATATCTTTATTGTTTTGAAAATTCTGTGTAATGTTTACTGTTAATTTTTATTGTTTATTTCACTTTTGTATATTATCTACCAATGTTTGGCAATGTTAACATATGTTTCCCACGCCAATAAAGCCCCTTGAATTGAATTCAGAGAGAAAGAGAGAGAGAGAGAGAGAGAGAGAGAGAGAGCGAGAGCGAGAGACTGAATGTGCTGAGCAAGTGTGAAACTGGCTTTTTACCAAATTACCGTACGACAGACCACGTATTCACCCTGCACACCCTAATTGACAAGCAAACAAACCAAAACAAAGGCAAAGTCTTCTCATGGTTTGTTGATTTCAAAAAAAGCTTTTGACTCAATTTGGCCTGAGGGTCTGCTATACAAACTGATGGAAAGGGGTGTTGGGGGTAAAACATACGACGTTATAAAATTAACAAACAACAAGTGTGCGGTTAACATTGGCAAATAAAATGCTGTACCACTCTCCCTGATCCCTATTGCTCTCCCGCTCTCTCATCCCTCCATTTCACTGTACCTCTCTCATCCCTCTCTCATCCCTCCATTTCACTGTACCACTGTCATCTACCTCTACTTCCGGCGCTGACAGAGATGGCCGCCTTGCTTAGCGTTCCTAGGAAACTATGCAGTTTTTTGTTTTTTTACGTGTTATTTCTTACATTAGTACCCCAGGTCATCTTAGGTTTCAGTACATACAGTCGAGAAGAACTACTGAATATAAGAGCAGCGTCAACTCACCATCAGTACGACCAAGAATATGACTTTCGCGAAGCGGATCCTGTGTTCTGCCTTTCAACCAGGGCAACGGAATGGATCCCAGCCGTCGACCCCAAAAAAATGACTTCGTAAAAGAGGGAAACGAGGCGGTCTTCTGGTCAGACTCCGGAGACGGGCACATCGTGCCCCACTTCCTAGCATTCTTCTCACCAATGTCCAGTCTCTTGACAACAAGGTTGATGAAATCCGAGCAAGGGTAGCATTCCAGAGGGACATCAGAGACTGTAACGTTCTTTGCTTCACGGAAACATGGCTCACTGGAGAGACGCTCTAGGTGGCGGTGCAGCCAGCGTGTTTCTCCACGCATCGCGCAGACAGAAACAAACACCTTTCTGGAAAGAAGAGGGGCGGGGGGGTATGCCTTATGGCTAACGAGACGTGGTGTGATCACAGAAACATACAGGAACTCAAATCCTTCTGTTCACCTGATTTAGAATTCCTCACAATCAAATGTAGACCGCATTATCTACCAAGAGAATTCTCTTCGATTATAATCACAGCCGTATATATTCCCCCCCCAAGCAGACACATCGATGGCTCTGAACGAACTTTATTTGACTCTTTGCAAACTGGAATCTATACATCCTGAGGCTGCATTCATTGTTGCTGGGGGTTTTAACAAGGCTAATCTGAAAACAAGACTCCCTAAAATGTATCAGCATATAGATTGCGCCACCAGGGCTGGCAAAACCTTGGATCACTGTTATTCTAACTTCCGCGATGCATATAAGGCCCTGCCCCGCCCCCCTTTCGGAAAAGCTGACCACGACTCCATTTTGCTGATACCTGCCTACAGACAAAAACTAAAACAAGAAGCTCCCACGCTGAGGTCTGTCCAACGCTGGTCCGACCAAGCTGACTCCACACTCCAAGACTGCTTCCATCACGTGGACTGGGACATGTTTCGTATTGCGTCAGGCAACAACATTGACGAATACGCTGATTCGGTGTGCGAGTTCATTAGAACGTGCGTTGAAGATGTCGTTCCCATAGCAACGATTAAAACATTCCCTAACCAGAAACCGTGGATTGATGGCAGCATTCGTGTGAAACTGAAAGCGCGAACCACTGCTTTTAATCAGGGCAAGGTGACTGATAATATGACCAAATACAAACAGTGCAGCTATTCCCTCCGCAAGGCTATCAAACAAGCTAAGCGTCAGTATAGAGACAAAGTAGAATCTCAATTCAACGGCTCAGACACAAGAGGCATGTGGCAGGGTCTACAGTCAATCACGGACTATAAGAATAAATCCAGCTCAGGCACGGACCAGGATGTCTTGCTCCCAGGCAGACTAGATAACTTTTTTGCCCGCTTTGAGGACAATGCAGTGCCACTGACACGGCCTGCAACTGAAACATGTGGTCTCTCCTTCACTGCAGCCGAGGTGAGTAAAACATTAAACGTGTTAACCCTCGCAAGGCTGCAGGCCCAGACGGCATCCCCAGCCGCGCCCTCAGAGCATGCGCAGACCAGCTGGCTGGTGTGTTTACGGACATATTCAATCAATCCCTATACCAGTCTGCTGTTCCCACATGCTTCAAGAGGGCCACCATTGTTCCTGTTCCCAAGAAAGCTAAGGTAACTGAGCTAAACGACTACCGCCCCGTAGCACTCACTTCCGTCATCATGAAGTGCCTTGAGAGACTAGTCAAGGACCATATCACCTCCACCCTACCTGACACTCTAGACCCACTCCAATTTGCTTACCGCCCAAATAGGTCCACAGACGACGCAATCTCAACCACACTGCACACTGCCCTAACCCATCTGGACAAGAGGAATACCTATGTGAGAATGCTGTTCATCGACTACAGCTCGGTATTTAAACACCATAGTACCCTCCAAGCTCGTCATCAAGCTCGAGACCCTGAGTCTCGACCCCTCCCTGTGCAACTGGGTACTGGACTTCCTGACGGGCCGCCCCCAGGTGGTGAGGGTGGGCAACAACATCTCCACCCCGCTGATCCTCAACACTGGGGCCCCACAAGGGTGCGTGCTGAGCCCTCTCCTGTACTCCCTGTTCACCCACGACTGCGCGGCAACGCACGCCTCCAACTCAATCATCAAGTTTGCGGACGACACAACAGTGGTAGGCTTGATTACCAACAACGACGAGACGGCCTACAGGGAGGAGGTGAGGGCCCTCGGAGTGTGGTGTCAGGACGATAACCTCACACTCAACGTCAACAAAACTAAGGAGATGATTGTGGACTTCAGGAAACAGCAGAGGGAACACCCCCTATCCACATCGATGGAACAGTAGCGGAGAGGGTAGTAAGTTTTAAGTTCCTCGGCATACACATCACAGACAAACTGAATTGGTCCACTCACACAGACAGCATCGTGAAGAAGGCGCAGCAGCGCCTCTTCAACCTCAGGAGGCTGAAGAAATTCGGCTTGTCACCAAAAGCACTCACAAACTTCTACAGATGCACAATCGAGAGCATCCTGGCGGGCTGTATCACCGCCTGGTACGGCAACTGCTCTGCCCACAACCGTAAGGCTCTCCAGAGGGTAGTGAGGTCTGCACAACGTATCACCGGGGGCAAACTACCTGCCCTCCAGGACACCTACACCACCCGATGTTACAGGAAGGCCACAAAGATCATCAAGGACAACACCCACTCGAGCCACTGCCTGTTCACCCCGCTATCATCCAGAAGGCGAGGTCAGTACAGGTGCATCAAAGCTGGGACCGAGAGACTGAAAAACAGCTTCTATCTCAAGGCCATCAGACTGTTAAACAGCAACCACTAACATTGAGTGGCTGCTGCCAACACACTGACTCATCTCCAGCCACTTCAATAATGGGAATTGATGGGAAAGGATGTAAAATATATCACTAGCCACTTTAAACAATGCTACCTAATATAATGTTTACATACCCTACATTATTCATCTCATTTGTATACATATATACTGTACTCTATCATCTACTGCATCCTTATGTAACACATGTATCACTAGCCACTTTAACTATGCCACTTTGTTTACATACTCATCTCATATGTATATACTGTACTCGATACCATCTACTGTATCTTGCCTATGCTGCTCTGTACCATCACTCATTCATATATCCTTATGTACATATTCTTTATCCCCTTACACTGTGTATAAGGTAGTAGTTTTGGAATTGTTAGCTAGATTAGTTGTTGGTTATTACTGCATTGTCGGAACTAGAAGCACAAGCATTTCGCTACACTCGCATTAACATCTGCTAACCATGTGTATGTGACAAATAAAATTTGATTTGATTTGATCCCTCTCTCATCCCTCCATTTTACTGTACCACTCTCCATGATCCCTATTGCTCTCCTGCTCTCTCATCCCTCCATTTCACTGTACCTCTCTCATCTCTCTATTTCACTGTACCTCTCATCCCTCTCTCGTCCCTCCATTTCACTGTACCACTCTCTCTGATCCCTATTGCTCTCCTGCTCTCTCATCCCTCCATTTCACTGTACCTCTCTCATCCCTCTCTCATCCCTCCATTTCACTGTACCTCTCTCATCCCTCTCTCATCCCTCCATTTCACTGTACCTCTCTCATCCCTCTCTCCCTCCCTCTATTTCACTGTACCTCTCTCTCCTGCTCTCTCATCCCTCCATTTCACTGTACCCCTCTCCCTCATCTCCCTCTCCCTCCCTCTCTCCCTCCCTCCATTTCCCTGTACCCCTCTCCCTCCCTCTCTCCCTCCCTCCATTTCCCTGTACCCCTCTCCCTCTCTCCCTCATCTCCCTTTCCCTCTCCCTCCCTCCATTTCCCTGTACCCCTCTCCCTCCCTCTCTCCCTCTCTCCATTTCCCTGTACCCCTCTCCCTCCCTCTCTCCCTCCCTCCATTTCACTGTACCCCTCTCCCTCCCTCCCTCTCTCCCTCCCTCCATTTCCCTTTACCCCTCTCCATCCCTCTCCCCCTCCCTCCATTTCCCTGTACCCCTCTCCCTCCCTCCATTTCCCTGTACCCATCTCCCTCCATTTCCCTGTACCCCTCTCCCTCCCTCCATTTCCCTGTACCCCTCTCCCTCTCTCTCCCTCATCTCCCTCTCCTTGCTGCATCCCTCCAATCTTCCATTCCATTAGTGCACATTGTATTAGCTGTTTAATTCACTCCATTTCCCTGTAGGCCTATCCTAATCCATTTATTACTAATCTATGCAAGAGTTATCCCAAAGCTTTACCAAAACCCCCTTACTCACTCCCTCATTCATAGTATCCCTCATAGCGTATCTATCATAGCTCCATCTTCATAGTTTATCTATCATAGCTTATCCCTCATCTTATCTCCATAGCTCTATCATTTCCTATCATAGCTTATCTATCATAGCTCCCTCTCATAGCTTATCTATCATAGTTTATCTATCATAGCTTATCCCTCATAGCTTATCTCTCATAGCGTATCTATCATAGCGTATCTATCTAGCCTATCTCCATAGCTTATCTATCATAGCCTCTCTATCTCATTTCATCTATCATAGCGTCTATCCCATAGGTCTCCCCCATAGCTCCATTTCTATCATAGCTTATCTCTCATAGCTCTATCATAGCCTCTATCTCCCTCTATCTCCATCTATCATAGCTTATCTATCATAGCTTATCTCTCCCGTATCATCTCCCTATCATCCTATCATAGCTTATCTCTCATATCTTCATATTTATCTATCATAGTTATCCCTCATTGTATTAGCTGTTTAATTCATCTATCATTGCGTATCTATCATAGCTTATCTATCATAGCTTTATCATAGCTTATCTATCTATCTATCATAGAGTCTATCATAGCGTTATCAAAGCGTATTGTCATAAATCTATCATAGCTTATCTCTCATAGCAGTATCTATCATAGCGTATCTATCATAGCGTATCTATCATAGCGTATCTATCATAGCTTATCTATCATAGCTTATCTCTCATAGCGTATCTATCATAGCGTATCTCTCATAGCGTATCTATCATAGCGTATCTCTCATAGTATCTATCATAGAGTATCTATCATAGCGTATCTATCATAGCTTATCTATCATAGCTTATCTATCATAGCTTATCTATCATAGCTTATCTCTCATAGCGTATCTATCTATCATCTATCATAGCTTATCTATCATAGCTTATCTCTCATAGCGTATCTATCATAGCGTATCTCTCATAGCGTATCTATCATAGCGTATCTATCATAGCGTATCTATCATAGCGTATCTATCATAGCGTATCTATCATAGCGCATCTATCATAGCTTATCTATCATAGCTTATCTATCATAGCTTATCTATCATAGCTTATCTCTCATAGCGTATCTATCATAGCATATCTATCATAGCTTATCTATCATAGCGTATCTATCATAGCGTATCTATCATAGCGTATCTATCATAGCTTATCTATCATAGCGTATCTATCATAGCTTATCTTTCATAGCGTATCTATCATAGCGTCTATCTATCATAGCGTATCTATCATAGCGTATCTATCATAGCGTATCTATCATAGCGTATCTATCATAGCTTATCTATCATAGCGTATCTATCATAGCGTATCTATCATAGCGTATCTATCTATCATAGCGTATCTATCATAGCGTATCTATCATAGCGTATCTCTCATAGCGTATCTATCATAGCGTATCTATCATAGCGTATCTATCATAGCGTATCTATCATAGCGTATCTATCATAGCTTATCTATCATAGCGTATCTATCATAGCGTATCTATCATAGCGTATCTATCATAGCGTATCTATCATAGCGTATCTATCATAGCGTATCTATCATAGCTTATCTGTATCTTATCTATCATAGCGTCTATCTCTCATAGCGTATCTATCATAGCGTATCTATCATAGCGTATCTATCATAGCGTATCTATCATAGCGTATCTATCATAGCGTATCTATCATAGCGTATCTATCATAGCGTATCTATCATAGCGTATCTATCATAGCGTATCTATCATAGCGTATCTATCATAGCGTATCTCTCATAGCGTATCTATCATAGCGTATCTATCATAGCGTAACTATCATAGCGTATCTCTCATAGCGTATCTATCATAGCGTAACTATTATAGCGTATCTCTGGTGTCTGGGAAATGAAACAAGCCTCCCTATTTTTCTCCTCTTTTTCATTGTCTCTCCTTTCACTCTCCATTTGCTGACTGATGCTTCTCTGTCTTTTCACTCTCTTCTTCTTCTCTCCCTCCTTCTCTCTCTCTTTTTTTCTCTCTCTCTCCTTCTCTCTCTCTTTTTGTCTCGCTCACCTTCTCTCTCCCTCCTTCTCTCTCTCTCTCTTTTTCTCTCTCTCTCCTTTTCTCTCTCTCTCCTCTCTCTCTTTTTCTCTCTCTCTCCTTCTCTCTCTCTTTTTCTCTCTCTCTCCTTCTCTCTCTCTCCTTCTCTCTCTCTTTTTCTCTCTCTCTCCTTTTCTCTCACTCCTTCTCTCTCTCTTTTTCTCTCTCTCTCCTTCTCTCTCTCCCCCCTTCTCTCTCTTTTTCTCTCTCTCCTTTTCTCTCTCTCCTTCTCTCTCTCTTTTGTCTCGCTCTCCTTCTCTCTCCCTCCTTCTCTCTCTCTTTTTCTCTCTCTCTCCTTTTCTCTCTCTCTCCTTCTCTCTCTCTTTTTCTCTCTCTCTCCTTCTCTCTCTCTCCTTCTCTCGCTCTCCTCTCTCTCTCCTTCTCTCTCTCTTTTTCTCTCTCTCTCCTTCTCTCTCTCCCTCCTTCTCTCTCTTTTTCTCTCTCTCTCCTTTTCTCTCTCTCTCTTTCTCTCTCTCTTTTTGTCTTGCTCTCCTTCTCTCTCCCTCCTTCTCTCTCTCTTTTTCTCGCTCTCTCCTTTTCTTTCTCTCTCCTTCTCTCTCTTTTTCTCTCTCTCTCCTCTCTCTCTCCTTCTCTCTCTCTCCTTCTCTCTCTTTTTCTCTCTCTCTCCTTCTCTCTCTCTCCTTCTCTCTCTCTCCTTCTCTCTCTCTCTCTCCTTCTCTGTCTCTTTTTCTCTCTCTCTTCTTCTCTCCCTACTTTTCTCTCTCTCTCTTTCTCTCTCCTTCTTCTCTCTCTCCTTCTCTCTCTCCTCTCTCTTTGTCTCTCTCTCCCTCTCTCTCTCCTTCTCTCTCCCTCCTTCTCTCTCTGTTTTCTCTCCTTCTCTCTCTCCGTTTCTCTCTCCTTCTCTCTATCCTTTCTCTCCCTCTCTCATTTTACTCATCAATATTCATGTGTTCGGTCCATTTATTGATTTTCCTAAGTGATTCTCTGAAGGAATATTATTATCGGAATTATCCTCATTAAGAGCAGAGTAATGACCCTCTATCTAGGATAGGCCTTTCTCTCTCTCTCCATCAATCTCTGGCTCTCTCACTCCCTCACTCCCCCACTCACTTCTCTCTCTATCATCAGTCTGTGTCCATTTCTCTCTACTTCTCTCTCTGTCTCTATCAAATTCAAATTTAATTTGCTTTATTGGCATGAAAAACATTGCGTCAATATTGCCAAAGCAACAATGTACACAAAAAACATCGTAATAAAATAATTAATAATTGTTATTATCCTTCCTTCTCTCTCCATCCATCGATCGTTCCCTCTCTCTCCCTCTCTCTCTCTCCATCGATCTCTGCCTCTCTTCTCTCTCCATCTCTCTCTCTAAATCGCTCTCTGGCTCTCATCTCTCTCGCTCCCTCTCTCTCTCTCCATCGCTCTCTGCCTCTCTTCTCTCTCCATCTCTCTCTCTCTCCATCGCTCTCTGCCTCTCTTCTCGCTCCATCTCTCTCTCTAAATCGCTCTCTGGCTCTCATCTCTCTCGCTCCCTCTCTCTCCATCTCTCTCTCTCCATCGCTCTCTGCCTCTCATCTCTCTCGCTCCCTCTCTCTCTCTCCATCGCTCTCTGCCTCTCTTCTCTCTCCATCTCTCTCTCTCTCCATCGCTCTCTGCCTCTCTTCTCGCTCCATCTCTCTCTCTAAATCGCTCTCTGGCTCTCATCTCTCTTGCTCCCTCTCTCTCGCTCCCTCTCTCTCCATCGCTCTCTGCCTCTCTTCTCTCTCTATCTCTCTCTCTAAATCGCTCTCTGGCTCTCATCTCTCTCGCTCCCTTTCTCTCCATCTCGCTCTCTCCATCGCTCTCTGCCTCTCTTCTCTCTCCATCTCTCTCTCTCTCCATCGCTCTCTGCCTCTCTTCTCGCTCCATCTCTCTCTCTAAATCGCTCTCTGGCTCTCATCTCTCTCGCTCCCTCTCTCTCGCTCCCTCTCTCTCCATCGCTCTCTGCCTCTCTTCTCTCTCTATCTCTCTCTCTAAATCGCTCTCTGGCTCTCATCTCTCTCGCTCCCTTTCTCTCCATCTCGCTCTCTTCATCGATCTCTGCCTCTCTTCTCTCTCGCTCCCTCTCTCTCATCTCTCTCTCTTCATCGCTCTCTGTCTCTCCATCTCTCTCTCTCCATCGCTCTCTGCCTCTCTTCTCTCTCGCTCACTCTCCATCTCTCTCTCCATCAATCCCTGGCTCTCTTCTCTCTCGCTCCCTCTCTCTCCATCGCTCTCTCTCCATTGCTCTCTGGCTCTCATCTCTCTCCATCGATCTCTGCCTCTCTTCTCTCTCTCCCTCCCTCTCTCTCCATCGATCTCTGCCTCTCTTCTCTCTCTCCCTCCCTCTCTCTCTCTCTAGATGGAATTTGTATTTGTGGTCCTGGCGACCGGACCTTTTTTGTAACACCAGTCTTACTGAGATTTACTGTCAGGGCCCAGGTCTGGCAGAATCTGTGCAGAAGATCTAGGTGCTGCTATAGGCCCTCCTTGGTTGGTGACAGAAGCACCAGATCATCAGCAAACAGTAGACATTTGACTACAGGTTCTCGTAGGGTGAGGCCGGGTGCTGCAGACTGTCCTAGCGCCCTCGCAAATTCGTGGATATAAACTCAGCAAAAAAAGAAACGTCCTCTCACTGTCCACTGCGTTTAGTTTCAGCAAACTTAACATGTGTAAATATTTGTATGAACATAACAAGATTCAACAACTGAGACATAAACTGAACAAGTTCCACAGACATGTGACTAACAGAAATGGAATAATGTGTCACTGAACAAAGGGGGGTCCAAATCAGAAGTAACAGTCAGTATCTGGTGTGGCCACCAGCTGCATTAAGTACTGCAGTGCATCTCCTCCTCATGGACTGCACCAGATTTGCCAGTTCTGGCTGTGAGATTTTACCCCACTCTTCCACCAATGCACCTGCAAGTTCCCGGACATTTCTCGGGGGAACCCTCCGATCCAACATGCCCCAGACGTGCTCAATGGGATTGAGATCCGGGCTCTTCGTTGGCTCTTCGCTGGCCATGGCAGAATACTGACATTCCTGTCTTGCAGGAACTCACACACAGAACGAGCAGTACGGCTGGTGGCATTGTCATGCTGGAGGGTCATGTCAGGATGAGCCTGCAGGAAGGGTACCACATGAGGGAGGGGGATGTCTTCCCTGTAATACAGCGTTGAGATTGCCTGCAATGACAACAAGCTCAGTCTCATGATGCTGTGACACACCCCCCCAGACCATGACGGACCCTCCACCTCCAAATCGATCCCGCTCCAGAGTACAGGCCTCGGTGTAACACTCATTCCTTAAAAGCGAATCCAACCATCACCCCTGGTGAGACAAAACCGTGACTCGTCAGTGTAGAGCACTTTGTGCCAGTCCTGTCTGGTCCAGCAACGGTGGGAATGTGCCCATTGTTGCCAGTGATGTCTGGTGAGGACCTGCCTTACAACAGGCCTACAAGCCCTCAGTCCAGCCTCGCTCAGCCTATTGCGGACAGTCTAAGCACTGATGGAGGGATTGTGCGTTCCTGGTGTAATTCGGGCAGTTATTGTTGCCATCCTGTACCTGTCCCGCAGGTGTGATGTTCGGATGTACCGATCCTGTGCAGGTGTTGTTACACATGGTCGGCTGTCCTTCCTGTCTCATCTCACAGTACAGACATGTATGCTTCCTTACAGCATGCCCAAGGCACGTTCACGCAAATGAGCAGGGACCCTGGGCATCTTTTTTTTTGGTGTTTTTCAGAGTCAGTAGAAAGGCCTCTTTAGTGTCTTAAGTTTTCATAACTGTGACCTTAATTACCTACCATCTGTAAGCTGTTATTGTCTTAATGACCGTTCAACAGGTGCATGTTCAATAATTGTTTATGGTTATTCACAAGCATGGGAAACAGTGTTTAAACCCTTTACAATGAGGATCTGTGAAGTTATTGGGATTTTTACGAATTATCTTTGAAAGACAGGGTCCTGAAAAAGGATGTTTCTTTTATTGATGAATTTACATGTTGAAGAGGGTGGGGCTTAAGCTGCATCCCAGCCTCACCCCATGGCCCTGAGGAAAGAAATGTATGTATTTTTTGCCATTTTTTTGCCACACTTGCTGTTTGTGTACATGAATTTTATAATGTTGTATGTTTTTCCCCCAACACCACTTTTATCAATTTCTATAGCAGACCCTCATGTCAAATTGAGTCAAAAGCTTATTTTTTGAAATCCACAAAGCATGAGAAGGCTGTTTTGGTTTGTTTCTTTGTTAATTAGGGTGTCAATTTGACATTTGACATTTGCTCAGTACGTTGTTTTCACTGAGGAAATGTATGAGTCTGCCGTTAATGATAATGCAGAGGATTTTCCCAAGGTTGCTGTTGACGCTGTTGACGCTGTTGACGCTGTTGACGCTGTTGTTGTCATATTCCATGGAAGTTATTGGGGTTGATGACAAAGCAATGACAAAGCAAAAACAGTATTGAATAATTTTTTTGTAGCAAATTTATTAAACATAAAACACTGAAATATCAGATTTACATAAGTATTCAGACCCTTTACTCAGTACTTTGTTGAAGCACCTTTGGCAGCGATAACAGCCTCGAGTCTTCTTAGGTATGACGCTACAATCTTGGCACACCTGTTTTAGGGGAGTTTCTCCCATTCTTCTCTGCAGATCATCTCAAGCTCTGTCAAGTTAGATGGGGAGCGTCACTGCACATTGTTGTCAGGTCAGGTCTCTCCAGAGATGTTCGATCTGGTTCAAGTCCGGGCTCTGGCTGGCCCAATCAAGAACAGAGAATTGTCCTGAAGCCACTCCTGCATTATCTTGGCTGCGTCCTTAGGATTGTTGTCCTGTGCTTATGTTCACCCCAGCTCTAGAGCAGGTTTTCATCAAGGACCTCTCTGTACTTTACTCTGTTCATCTTTCCCTCGATCCTGACTAGTCTCCCAGTTCCTGCAGCTGAAAAACAGCCCCAGGGCATGATGCCGCCACCACCATGCTTCACCGAAGGGATGGTATTGGCCAGGTGATGAGCAGTGCCTGTCAGACCAGAGAATCTTGTTTCTCATGGTCTGGGTGTTCTTTAGGTGCCTTTCGGCAAACTCCAATCGGGCTGTCATGTGCCTTTTACTGAGGAGTGGCTTCTGTCTGGCCACTCTACCATAAAGGCCTGATTGTTAGTTTGGAGTGCTGCAGAGATGGTTGTCCTTCTGGAAGGTTCTCCCATCACCACACAGGAACTCTGGAGCTCTGTCAGAGTGGCCATCTGGTTCTTGGTCACCTCTGGAGCTCTGAATTTCACCCAGTAAAATACTCCTTGAGTAAAAGTCTAAAAGTATTTGGTTTTAAATATACTTAAGTATCAAAAGTAAATGTTATAAATAAAATATAATTAAGTATCAAAATTATAAATCATTTCAAATTCCTTATAATTCCTTAAAAACCAGACGGCCAGATGATTTTGTTTTTTTTTCTTTAATTACAGATTATTAATTAATTAATTATTGTGCCAGTGGCACAATCCAACACTCAGACATCATTTACAAGCAAAACATTTGTGTTTATTGAGTCTGCTAGATCAGAGGCAGTAGAGATGACCAGGGACGTTCTCTTGATTTAAAAAATATATATATATTTCACCTTTATTTAACCAGGTTGGTCAGTTGAGAACAAGTTCTCATTTACAACTGCGACTTGGTCAAGATAAAGCATAGCAGTGTGACAGAAACAACAACACAGAGTTACACATGGAATAAACAAACATACAGTCAATAACACAATAGAAAAAAAGAAAGTCTATATACAGTGTGTGCAAATGGCGTGAGGAGGTCGGCAATAAATAGGCCATAGTAGAGAAGGAATTACAATTTAGCAGGTTAACACTGGAGTGATAGATGAGCAGATGATGATGTGTAAGTAGTGGTACTGGTGTGCAAAAGAGCAGCAAAGTAAATATAAACAATATGGGGATGAGGTAGGTAAATTGGGTGGGCTATTCACAGATGGGCTATGTACAGCTGCAGCGATCGGTTAGCTGCTCAGATAGCTGATGTTTAAAGTTAGTGAGGGGAAATGTAAGCCTCCAGCTTCAGCGATTTTTGCAATTTGTTCCAGTCACTGGCAGCAGAGAACTGGAAGGAAAAGCTGCCGAAGGAGGAGTTGGCTTTGGGGATGACCAGTGAGATATTGCTGCTGAAGTGTGTGCTATGGGTGGGTGTTGTTATCATGACCAGTGAGCTGAGATAAGGCAGAGCTTTACCTAGCATAGACTTGTAGATGACCTGGAGGCAGTGGGTCTGGTGACGAATATGTAGCGAGGGACAGCCTACTAGAGCATACAGGTCGCAGTGGTGGGTGGTATAAGGGGCTTTGGTAACAAAACGGATGGCACTGTGATAGACTACTCAGCAAATTGGATGCAGTGTTGGAAGCTATTTCGTAGATGACATTGCCGAAGTCTAGGATCGGTAGGATAGTCAGTTTTACTAGGGTAAGTTTGGCGGCGTGAGTGAAGGAGGCTTTGTTACGAAATAGAAAGCCGATTCAAGATTTGATTTTGAATTGGAGATGTTTGATATGAGTCTGGAAGGAGAGTTTACAGTCTCGCCAGACACCTAGGTATTTGTAGATGTCCACGTTTTCTAGGTCAGAACCGTCCAGAGTAGTGATTTTAGTCGGGCGGGCGAACTGTTGAGAAGCATGCATTTGGTTTTGCTAGCGTTTTAGATCAGTTGGAGGCCACGGAAGGAGTGTTGTATGGCATTGAAGCTCGTTTGGAGGTTTGTTAACACAGTGTCCAAAGAAGGGCCAGATGTATACAGAATGGTGTCATCTGCGTAGAGGTGGATCAGGGAATCACCCGCAGCAAGAGCGACATTGTTGATATATACAGAGAAAATAATCAGCCCGAGAATTGAACCCTGTGGTACCCCCATAGAGACTGCCAGAGGTCCAGACAACAGGCCCTCTGATTTTACGCACTGAACTCTATCTGCGAAGCAGTTGGTGAACCAGGCGAGGCAGTCATTTGAGAAACCAAGGCTATTGAGTATGCCAATAAGAATACGGTGATTGACAGAGTCGAAATCCTTGGTCGATGAAGACGGCTGCACAGTACTGTCTTTTATTGATGGTGGTTATGATATCATTTAGTACCTTGAGCGTGGCTAAGTTGCACCCGCGACCTGCTGAGAAACCGGATTGCACAGTGGAGAAGGTACTGTGGGATTCGAAATGGTCGGTGATCTGTTTATTAACTTGGCTTTCAAAGACTTTAGAACAGCAGGGCAGGATGGAACAGTTTGGGTCTAGAGTGTCACCCCGTTTGAAGAGGGGTGACCACTGCAGTTTTTCTTTAGGGATCTCGGATGAAAGAGAGGTTGAACAGACCGGTAATAGGGGTTGCAACAATGGCGGTGGATAATTTTAGAAAGAGAGAGTCCAGATTGTCTAGCCCAGCTGACTTGTACGGGTCCAGGTTTTGCAGCTCTTTCAGAACATCTACGATCTGGATTTGGGTGAAGGAGAAGCTGGGGAGGAGAAATGGTGGGGGCTTTGGGCAAGTAGCTGCGATGGGTGCGGAGCTGTTGGTAGGGGTCCCAAAACGTTTTGGAGTTAGAGCTACAGGATGCACATTTCTGTTTGAAAAAGCTAGCCTTTGTTTTCCTGACTGACTGTGTGTATTGGTTCCTGACATCCCTGAACAGTTGCATATCGCGGGGACTGTTCGATGCTATTGCAGTCCGCCACAGGATGTTTTTGTGCTGGTCAAGGGCAGTCAGGTCCGGAGTGAACCAAGGGCTATATCTATACTTAGTTCTACATTTTTTGAAAGGGGCATGCTTATTTAAGATGGGGTGGAAATTAATTTTAAAAAACAACCAGGCATCCTCGACTGACGGGATGAGGTCAATATCCTTCCAGGATATCTGGGCCAGGTCGATTAGAAATGGGCCAGGTCGATTAGATGGGGGGCAATCAATTCACATATGGTGTCCAGGACACAGCTGAGACTTGAGGGGGATTTATAACAGGCGACAACAGCGAGAGACTTATTTCTGGAGAGATTTGTTTTTAAAATTAGAAGCTCGAACTGTTTGGGCATAGACCTGGAAGGTAATGACAGAACTTTGCAAGCTATCTCTGCAGTAGATTGCAACTCCTC
>NW_027016172.1:0-10320 GCF_036934945.1 Oncorhynchus masou masou | reverse complement strand
CACTAACCCTGCCCCAGGGGCACTGCGCTCGAAGACAGACTGAACCCCTAACCTGCCCCAGTGGGAGCACAGCAAGACACTGAACCCCTAACCTGCCCCAGCGGCTCTGTAACAAGACACTGAACCACTAACCTGCCCCAGCGGCTCTGCTCTGCAGCAAAACACTGAACCACTAACCTGCCCCAGCCGCTCTGCTCTGCAGCAAGACACTGAACCACTAACCTGCCCCCAGCCGCTCTGCTCTGCAGCAAGACACTGAACCCTAACCCTGCCCTAGCCGCTCTGCTCTGCAGCAAGACACTGAACCACTAACCTGCCCCAGCGGCTCTGCAGCAAGACACTGAACCCCCTAACCTGCCCCAGCTGCTCTGCTCTGCAGCAAGACACTGAACCACTAACCTGCCCCAGCGCGCTCTGCAGCAAGACACTGAACCCCTAACCTGCCCCAGCCGGCTCTGCTCTGCAGCAAGACACTGAACCACTAACTCTGCCCCAGCCGCTCTGCTCTGCAGCAAGACACTGAACCCCTAACCTGCCCCAGGGACATCTGCTCTGCAGCAAGACACTGAACCCCTAACCTGCCCCAGCCTGCTCTGCTCTGCAGCAAGACACTGAACCCTAACCTGCCCCCAGCCGCTCTGCTCTGCAGCAAGACACTGAACCCCTAACCTGCCCCATGCTCTGCTCTGCAGCAAGACACTGAACCACTAACCTGCCCCAGCCGCTCTTGCTCTGCAGCAAGACACTGAACCACTAACCTGCCCCAGCCGCTCTGCTCTGTAACAAGACACCTGAACCCCTAACCTGCCCCAGCCGCTCTGCTCTGCAGCAAGACACTGAACCACTAACCTGCCCCCAGCCGCTCTGCTCTGTAACAAGACACTGAACCCCTAACCTGCCCTAGGGACACTGCTCTGGCAGCTGAACCTTTGCTACTTCCAGCTTCTAGGATCAGGGCTGTTCAACTACGTCCCGGAGGTCCAAAACACTTCCGTTTCTTGTTTCTACCTGTTAGTTATTAATTGCACTCACCTGGTTTCCCAGGTCTGAACCAGACCCTGATTAACAGGAGAGGATGAAAAACAGGAGTATTTTGTCCCTCCAGGACCAACATTGAACATCCCTGCTCTAGGGGAATAAAACAGTGATGAACAGTCCTGCTCTAGGGGAATAAAACAGTTATGAACAGCCCTGCTCTAGGGGAATAAAATAGCCTTGAACAGCCCTGCTCTAGGGGAATAAAACAGCCTCGAACAGTCCTGCTCTAGGGGAATAAAACAGTGATGAACAGCCCTGCTCTAGGGGAATAAAACAGCCTTGAACATCCCTGCTCTTAGGGGAATAAAACAGTTATGAACAGCCCTGCTCTAGGGGAATAAAACAGTTATGAACAGTCCTGCTCTAGGGGAATAAAACAGCTATGAACAGTCCTGCTCTAGGGGAATAAAGACAGTTATGAACAGTCCTGCTCTAGGGAATAAAACAGCCTTCAGAACAGCCCTGCTCTAGGGGAATAAAACAGTGATGAACAGCCCTGCTCTAGGGGAATAAAACAGTCATGAACAGCCCTGCTCTAGGGGAATACACTGAACAGCTCTAAATGCCCAGACAGCCCTGCTTTAGGGAATAAGAACAGCCTGATGAACCAGCTAACCCTGCTCTAGGGGAATAAAACAGTTATGAACAGCCCTGCTCTAGGGGAATAAAACAGTTATGAACAGCTCTGCTCTAGGGGAATAAAACAGTTATGAACAGTCCTGCTCTAGGGGAATAAAACAGTTATGAACAGTCCTGCTCTAGGGGAATAAAACAGCCTTGAACAGCCCTGCTATAGGGGAATAAAACAGCGATGAACAGCCCTGCTGTAGGGGAATAAAACAGTGATGAACAGTCCTGCTCTAGGGGAATAAAACAGCCTTGAACAGCCCTGCTGTAGGGGAATAAAACAGTAATGAACAGTCCTGCTCTAGGGGAATAAAACAGTGATGAACAGTCCTGCTCTAGGGGAATAAAACAGTGATGAACAGTCCTGCTGTAGGGGAATAAAACAACCTCGAACAGCCCTGCTCTAGGGAATAAAACAGCCTTGAACAGTCCTGCTGTAGGGGAATAAAACAGCCTCGAACAGCTCTGCTCTAGGGGAATAAAACAGTGATGAACAGTCCTGCTCTAGGGGAATAAAACAGCCTTGAACAGCCCTGCTGTAGGGGAATAAAACAGCGATGAACAGCCCTGCTGTAGGGGAATAAAACAGTGATGAACAGTCCTGCTCTAGGGGAATAAAACAGCCTTGAACAGCCCTGCTGTAGGGGAATAAAACAGTAATGAACAGTCCTGCTCTAGGGGAATAAAACAGTGATGAACAGCCCTGCTCTAGGGGAATAAAACAGTGATGAACAGTCCTGCTGTAGGGGAATAAAACAACCTCGAACAGCCCTGCTCTAGGGGAATAAAACAGCCTTGAACAGTCCTGCTGTAGGGGAATAAAACAACCTCGAACAGCCCTGCTCTAGGGGAATAAAACAGCCTTGAACAGCCCTGCTCTAGGGGAATAAAACAGCCTTGAACAGCCCTGCTCTAGGGGAATAAAACAGCCTTGAACAGTCCTGCTCTAGGGGAATAAAACAGCCTTGAACAGCCCTGCTCTAGGGGAATAAAACAGCCTTGAACAGCCCTGCTCTAGGGGAATAAAACAGCCTTGAACAGCCCTGCTCTTGTCGTCAGTAACAGCCTTTCTGGAAATCTAGATTCCTCTGCTGGGAAGGCATGAGTTCCTGTCTAGCCTCTGAAAAAGAGCGTAGGTTCACAATCTCACACAAAGAAGACATCTTTCATTCATCAGTTTTTTCTTTCTTGCAGCAGCAGAATAAACATTATGAGAGCGTCAGGTCTCGTCATGTCGAACCCTTACATTTGTATCCTCCCAAAAAACAGCTCCTGGTCTACCTAATGGAGATAGGAACACCTTACGTGATGCCCACTTGACAAGAAAAAAGCTTTCCTTGTGAATAGCTTCTGACGACAGCACTCAGCACCTCCAGACAGAATCAAATATGAGATCTAATCCAGCTGAGACTGAGTGAAGTGCTGTGATGAATAAGCAAAACACACACACATTTCCCACAGTGAAATAAAATAAAACCATGACTATTTCTGCAACACTTTCTGTGAGGGACACTTACTGTATATAAAGCATTATACGTAAGCAGGTATATTATTTAGTTTATACTTCTTTACCTAAAAAAGATGATTTTTCTGTTGGGGAAAGAAGGAGCCATGTTATTTATGTTCCTCATCCCACTGCAGGTTTGATTCATCTTCAGCCAAGAATGTACATAAAGATAGTATGATGTCATTTCTAGATTATTATAGTAGTAGTTTTATTACATTACATGTAACTTACCTATAGAGTACTTGACTTTGTAACTACTCCCCCAATACCAGTTCTACCTACTTGGGTGATGCCCTGACAGCTGTTGGCCCAGAAAGCCCACCACTCATCAGTAGTCCAGAGTAGGATGGTACAGTCCTATGCCAAGCCTCTGTCATCATCACACACCTCTGCCATCACCACACACCTCTGTCATCACCACACACCTCTGTCATCACCACACACCTCTGTCATCACCGCACACCTCTGTCATCACCACACACCTCTGTCATCACCACACACCTCTGTCATCACCACACACCTCTGTCATCACCGCACACCTCAGCCATCACCACACACCTCTGTCATCACCACACACCTCTGTCATCACCACACACCTCTGTCATCACCGCACACCTCTGCCATCACCACACACCTCTGCCATCACCACACACCTCTGCCATCACCACACACCTCTGTCATCACCACACACCTCTGTCATCTCCACACACCTCTGTCATCACCACACACCTCTCATCACCACACACCTCTGTCATCACCACACCTCTGTCATCACCACACCTCTGTCATCACCACACCTCTGTCATCACCACACCTCTGTCATCACCACACACCTCTGTCATCACCACACACCTCTGTCATCACCACACACCTCTGTCATCACCACACACCTCTCTCATCACCACACACCTCTGTCATCACCACACACCTCTGTCATCACCACACACCTTTCTCATCACCACACACCTCTGTCATCACCACACACCTCTGTCATCACCACACACCTCTGTCATCACCACACACCTCTGCCATCACCACACACCTCTGTCATCACCACACACCTCTGTCATCTCCACTGTTTCCACTTTTTGACTTCTCAACTCAACACCTGGCATTTCAAACTCAAAACAACTAACCAACTGACTGCCAGCTTTGCAGTCTTTAAGCGCCATTGTGGGTTAAGATAATTAAGATCAACGTTATATTAATTATTAAAACAATATGTTTATACTCTATATATACTACATAAATATATCTTACACATTTACAGAGAGAGAGAGAGAAAAAGAGAGAAAGAGAGAGAGAGAGAGAAAGAGCGAGACAAAGAGAGAGAGAGAGAGAGAGAGAGAGAGAGAGAGACAGAGAGAGACAGAGAGAGAGAGAGAGAGACAGAGAGAGAGACAGAGAGAGAGAGACAAAGAGCGAGACAAAGAGAGAGAGAACAGCCTAGACTTCTAGATATTAAGATGAGAGTTAATTTGCAATTGCCAACTTGTTATGAGAAACACTCACATAGAGCAGTCAACTGTGGCAGCTGTCAAGAACAGATGAATCTTACTGAAAAAACACGTCTTTCCTCCCACTGACACCACAACAGATCATTCTCTTTCTGAATCCACATTCTGATCAAATCTCATTGTGTTACACAGCTGCTATCACTGCTGGTATACAGCTACATTGTCTTGGTTCTGACCAGGAGGAGTGCTAAACAGCAAAACCGTCCATTTAAATGGATCATTTCAATATGGAGCATTGATCAGAGGTGGTGGGGGAAATACCCTGTGGTCATGGCAAGGAATCAGACTGGCTTGGCATGATTGAACCAGGATATCATAGTCTTCTGGGCTGTTTTGACCTGATTGAACCAGGATATCATAGTCTTCTGGGCTGTTTTGACCTGATTGAACCAGGTTATCAGAGTCTTCTGGGCTGTTTTGACCTGATTGAACCAGGTTATCAGAGTCTTCTGGGCTGTTTTGACCTGATTGAACCAGTCTACTTTTCCAAACAGTTGATAAGCAACCTTGTTGCTTGTCCGACATTTGTTTCCCTGTGCTATTACTTAGTCTGGGCCTGTTTGAACAGGCCTTCAGAGTTCTACTGGGCTATGGTATTACTTAGTCTGGGCCTGTTTGAACTAGACCTTCAGAGTTCTACAGGGCTATGGTATTACTTAGTCTGGGCCTGTTTGAACTAGACCTTCAGAGTTCTACTTATTTTTCACTTTGGTCTTCAGGCAGCAGGCTGGTTTGAATGAATGTTGTGATGAAAACACAAAGCACTATATTTTCCAGTATTTTTCTCCTACCTGTCCAATATTACAGACATTACAGAGATCCATCTGTTCTGTCTTTGTACTGGATGTGCAGAACATTGTACTTGAGACAAAGATAGACTCACTCAAACAAAACACACACAAACTCACACAGACACACACCTCATACACACACAGACTCCTGTACTCACACACATGCGTACTCCCATACTCACAAACACACGCACATACACACACTCACAGACACACACACTCACAGACACACACACTCACAGACACCACACACACACACAGACACACACACTCACAAACACACACACAGACACAGACACACACACACACACAGACAAGGCTGCTGTCCCATGTACTGCTACACGGTTTATTAATATACTGGATTCTCAACAGAGCTCACTGCAATATATCTGTTGCTGCAGATATCATTATTCATATATATTTTTGGTGTATATACTCATAGATTACGTTTGGATTAAGGATAGTGTTATTTGGGTTGTTAACTAGATTAGTCCTAACATTCATAATTTAACTAGATTAGTCCTAACATTCATGATTTAACTAGATTAGTCCTAACATTTATACATTAGCTAGATTAGTTCTAACATTCATGATTTAACTAGATTAGTCCTAACATTTATAAATTAGCTAGATTAGTTCTAACATTCATAATTAAACTAGATTAGTTCTAACATTCATGATTAAACTAGATTAGTCCTAACATTTATAAATGAACTAGATGAGTCCTAACATTCATGATTTAACTAGTTTAGTCCGAACATTCATGATTTAACTAGATTTGTCCTAACATTCTTCATTTAACTTGTTTAGTCCTAACATTCATCATTTAAATAGTTTAGTCCTAACATTCATCATTTAAATAGTTTAGTCGTAACATTCATCATTTAACTTGTTTAGTCCTAACATTCATCATTTAAATAGTTTAGTCGTAACATTCATCATTTAACTTGTTTCGTCCTAACATTCATGATTTAACTTGTTTAGTCCTAACATTCATCATTTAACTTGTTTAGTCCTAACATTCATCATTTAACTTGTTTAGTCCTAACATTCATCATTTAACTTGTTTCGTCCTAACATTCATGATTTAACTAGATTTGTCCTAACATTCATCATTTAACTTGTTTAGTCCTAACATTCATCATTTAACTTGTTTCGTCCTAACATTCATGATTTAACTAGATTTGTCCTAACATTCATCATTTAACTAGTTTAGTCCTAGCATTCATCATTTAACTAGTTTCGTCCTAACATTCATCATTTAACTAGTTTAGTCCTAACATTCATCATTTAACTTGTTTAGTCCTAACATTCATCATTTAACTTGTTTCGTCCTAACATTCATGATTTAACTTGTTTAGTCCTAACATTCATCATTTAACTTGTTTAGTCCTAACATTCATCATTTAACTTGTTTCGTCCTAACATTCATGATTTAACTAGATTTGTCCTAACATTCATCATTTAACTTGTTTAGTCCTAACATTCATCATTTAACTTGTTTCGTCCTAACATTCATGATTTAACTAGATTTGTCCTAACATTCATCATTTAACTTGTTTAGTCCTAACATTCATCATTTAACTTGTTTAGTCCTAACATTCATCATTTAACTTGTTTAGTCCTAACATTCATCATTTAACTTGTTTCGTCCTAACATTCATCATTTAACTAGTTTAGTCCTAACATTCATCATTTAACTTGTTTAGTCCTAACATTCATCATTTAACTTGTTTAGTCCTAACATTCATCATTTAACTTGTTTCGTCCTAACATTCATCATTTAACTAGTTTAGTCCTAACATTCATCATTTAACTTGTTTAGTCCTAACATTCATCATTTAACTTGTTTCGTCCTAACATTCATGATTTAACTTGTTTCGTCCTAACATTCATCATTTAACTTGTTTCGTCCTAACATTCATCATTTAACTAGTTTAGTCCTAACATTCATCATTTAACTTGTTTAGTCCTAACATTCATGATTTAACTAGATTTGTCCTAACATTCATCATTTAACTTGTTTCGTCCTAACATTCATCATTTAACTTGTTTCGTCCTAACATTCATCATTTAACTAGTTTAGTCCTAACATTCATCATTTAACTAGTTTAGTCCTAACATTCATCATTTAACTTGTTTCGTCCTAACATTCATCATTTAACTAGTTTAGTCCTAACATTCATCATTTAACTTGTTTCGTCCTAACATTCATCATTTAACTTGTTTCGTCCTAACATTCATCATTTAACTAGTTTAGTCCTAACATTCATCATTTAACTAGTTTAGTCCTAACATTCATCATTTAACTTGTTTCGTCCTAACATTCATCATTTAACTTGTTTCGTCCTAACATTCATCATTTAACTTGTTTAGTCCTAACATTCATCATTTAACTTGTTTCGTCCTAACATTCATCATTTAACTTGTTTCGTCCTAACATTCATCATTTAACTTGTTTAGTCCTAACATTCATCATTTAACTTGTTTCAGTCCTAACATTCATCATTTAACTTGTTTAGTCCTAACATTCATCATTTAACTTGTTTCAGTCCTAACATTCATCATTTAACTTGTTTCAGCCCTAACATTCATCATTTAACTTGTTTCGTCCTAACATTCATCATTTAACTTGTTTAGTCCTAACATTCATCATTTAACTTGTTTCGGTCCTAACATTCATCATTTAACTTGTTTAGTTCCTAACATTCATCATTTAACTTGTTTCGTCCTAACATTCATCATTTAACTTGTTTCGTCCTAACATTCATCATTTAACTTGTTTAGTCCTAACATTCATCATTTAACTTGTTTAGTCCTAACATTCATCATTTAACTTGTTTCAGTTCTAACATTCATCATTTAACTTGTTTAGTCCTAACATTCATCATTTAACTTGTTTCAGTCCTAACATTCATCATTTAACTTGTTTAGTCCTAACATTCATCATTTAACTTGTTTAGTCCTAACATTCATCATTTAACTTGTTTAGTCCTAACATTCATCATTTAACTTGTTTCGTCCTAACATTCATCATTTAACTTGTTTCGTCCTAACATTCATCATTTAACTTGTTTCGTCCTAACATTCATCATTTAACTTGTTTCGTCCTAACATTCATCATTTAACTTGTTTCGTCCTAACATTCATCATTTAACTTGTTTCGTTCTAACATTCATCATTTCTTGTTCCCAGTTTTTTATTATTATTTTTGTACTTTTTAGTTTTTTTGTTCCTCTGTTATGAGCCAGTAACACAAGGATTTCATTACAACCACTATAACATCTGATAAAGTGTGTACTACACCAATTGATTTGATCCTAGAATATAACATTAGATAGGCCTACATTGGTGTCACAAACATAACGATGCTGACTGTTGTCAATCCAAAATACAATGCATGACACCATACCTTGCCAAGGCATGTTTTTTATCCTGCTTAATTCAATGGTATCAACAAGCTAAATTAGAAGGGCTTATTCTATCTACAGGATCCATATTCGAACTACTGCGATAGTTTGAACTACTGACATAGTTTGAACTACTGAGAAGGTTTGAACTACTGAGATAGTTTGAACTACTGAGAAGGTTTGAACTACTGAGAAGGTTTGAACTACTGAGAAAGTTTGAACTACTGAGATAGTTTGAACTACTGACATAGTTTGAACTACTGACATAGTTTGAACTACTGAGATAGTTTGAACTACTGACATAGTTTGGGCTAGCAGGTTCATAAAAATGCTGCAAGCAAAGACACACAAGCTCATGGACAATGCCACACACCCACTCTACAGCAGGGTATGAAAGCGCAGGGGCAGCTTCAGTAGCAGGTTCATCCTGCCCAGAAGCTCCACAGAGAGGTTTAGACGATCATTCTTACCCACAGCCATGAGGCTTTTCAATGATTAACTGATTTACGATGTCTTCTTCTTATAAATGTTGTTGTTGCTTGTTTCCCAGAGGAGGATAAACAACAGCATTTCGTAACTCCTTGAATTGGATTGTGTCTTTTATTGCTACTAAGGTGCAGGTGCCTTCATATCTGTCTTAATGTGTATTTGATCATATGTTTGTCATTGTTATGTATTGATGATGTTGACTGATAAAACAATTTCCCAAGTGCGGATCAATAAAGCACTACTCTACTCTCACAACTGAGCGAGTTTGGTCTGACACGTGAGGGAGTTTGGTCTGACAAGTGAGGGAGTTTGGTCTGACAAGTGAGGGAGTTTGGTCTGACAAGTGAGTGGAGTTTGGTCTGACAACGTGAGAGGAGTTTGGTCTGACAAGTGAGGGAGTTTGGTCTGACAACGTGAGGGAGTTTGGTCTGACAAGTGAGGGAGTTTGGTCTGACAAGTGAGGGAGTTTGGTCTGACAAGTGAGGGAGTTTGGTCTGACAAGTGAGGGAGTTTGGTCTGACAAGTGAGGGAGTTTGGTCTGACAAGTGAGGGAGTTTGGTCTGACAAGTGAGGGAGTTTGGTCTGACAAGTGAGGGAGTTTGGTCTGACAAGTGATGGAGTTTGGTCTGACAAGTGAGGGAGAGGGAGTTTGGTCTGACAAGTGAGGGAGTTTGGTCTGACAAGTGAGGGAGTTTGGTCTGACAAGTGAGGGAGTTTGGTCTGACAAGTGATGGAGTTTGGTCTGACAACTGAGGGAGTTTGGTCTGACAAGTGAGGGAGTTTGGTCTGACAAGTGAGGGAGTTTGGTCTGACAAGTGAGGGAGTTTGGTCTGACAAGTGAGGGAGTTTGGTCTGACAAGTGAGGGAGTTTGGTCTGACAAGTGAGGGAGTTTGGTCTGACAACTGAGGAGTTTGGTCTGACAACTGAGGGAGTTTGGTCT
>NW_027016171.1:0-10325 GCF_036934945.1 Oncorhynchus masou masou | reverse complement strand
AGGGCAGGATGGTCTATAACAGTTTGGGTCTAGAGTGTCTCCCCTTTGGTGATCTCAGACGATACAAAAGAGTATAGGCTAGTAATAGGGGTTGCAACAATTCAGAAAGAAAATTTTAGAAAGAGATGGTCCAGATTGTCTTGCCCAGCTGATTTGAAGGGATCCTTTCAGAACATCAGCTGTTTGGATTTGGGTGAAGGAGAAGCGGGGGGCTTGAGCAAGTTGCTGTAGGTGCTGCAGAGCTGTTACCTGGGGTAGGGGTAGCCAGGTGGAAAACATTAGCCAGCCGTAGAAAAATGCTTATTGAAATGATCGATTATCATACATTATCATACATTTATCGGTGGTGACAGTGTTTCCTAGCCTCAGTGCAGTGGGCAGCTGGGAGGAGGTGCTCTTATTCTCCACGGACTTTGCAGTGACCCAAAACGTTATTATTTAAGATGGCGAGGAAAGCACTTTTAAAGATGCCTGCTCATCTGCCTAGAATTGTGAATTACCATAGAATTGTGGAGACTAACACCAGGGGCTGAGGATTTTTCTGGAATAGTGGGCAATTTGTTGATGTAAATATTGAAGAGTGCAGGGCTCAGATTGCAAACCTGGCGAAAGCCCCGCCTCTGGTTAAAGAATACTGTTATTTTCTTGCCAATGTTGATGCTGCACGTATTGCCATTGATTTAATTTTGACATATGTTTTACCCCCTACACCACTTTCAATAACTTTGTAGAACAGTCCTGTAGGCCAAATAGAATCAAATCCTTTTTGGAAGTCGATGAAGCAAGTGTACATTTTGTTATTATTTTGGTTGACATGTTTCTCTATCCGGGTGTGTAGGGTGCAGATATGATCAGCCATATGATGTTTTGGTATAAATCCAATTTGGTTTTTACTCAAGACATTGTGCCTATTAAGGAAGTTTAGAAATCTTACATTTATAATACTACAGAAAACCTTCCCCAAGTTACTGTTCACACAAATGTCTATTTTGATGTTAGGGTCAAATTTGTCTCAGTTCTTAAAGATTGGGCTTTTGAGTCCTTGATTCCAGATGTCAGGGAAATAACCTACACTCAGGATCAAATTAAACAGTTTTAATATGGCCAATTAAAAATGTGCACTAGTGAGTTTGAGCATCTCATCTCTCTCACTCTCTATCCCTCTCCTGCTCTCCCTCCCTCCTCTCTCCTCTCCTATCCCAGGGTGATCTTACGTTCCTGTTGTAATGCTACAGGTGAGATGATCCTGACCAATCAGAACACCAAGTCTGGCCAAAAGATCCACTATGAGACCAACCAAAAGCTATTTAAAACGGTTGACAAGAAACTACACAGCATGCTGCCAAAGGACTTACCTTGGAGTAATGGTTTGTTGGGTCATTGTGCCGTGGTGGGAAGTGGAGGAATCCTGCAGAACAACAGCTGTGGAGCAGAGATAGACCGTGCTGATTACATCATCAGGTAACCTTCATCATTATCACCATCACCATCAGCACCACCATCATCCTCAACAACATCTCTCTCTTTCTCTCTCCCCCCTCACTTCACTTCTCTCTCCCCCTCTCTCTCCCTGCCTCCTCTCTCTCTCCTTCCCTCCTCTCCCCTCCCCCTCTCTTTCCTTCTACACTCTCTCACTCACCTCCCTCCTCTCTCGTTCGCTCTCTCTCTCTCACTCTCTCTAGGTTTAACCTGGGTCCGGTCACCAACAGTAAGGATGTAGGGAACAAAACCCACCTGATGACCATCAACCCCAGTCAGATCAGAAGGTGAGAGAGAGAGAGGAAGGGGACCAATGACTCACTATATGAATGGACAAAGCCAACAATCACACGGCCCCCAACATTCCTAATTGAAGACTCAATAGCACACTTGAAGCCAAGAAATTCGCTTTTAGTGTCCAAGATGACGTCTCAGGGGGGAAACGTATGTAGACATAACCTGGAAGTGACGTTGCAGGCTAGCTCAGTGCTGCGCCCTCTCATTGAGTATGTAATGGTTTTCTTCTGGGGAAAGAGAGGCGGACCAAAACGCAGCGTGGTTACTTGTAAACATCTTTAATAAAGATGAACAATCTACAAAACAAGAAATGTGAAAAAACCGAAACAGCCCTATCTTTTTTTTTTTTAATAAAAAATAATTTATTATCTTCAATACCATTCATTCTTTACAACTCATAATTTACATACATACTCAAATAATGGTATTTTAATTAAACTAATTAAACTAAACATAAACCCCAAACAAAACCTCAGGGGAGCATCTTCCCTCCCCGTCACCCTACAAAATACCTTTCCCTATCTCCCGTCCCTAATCTATCCTCTTACAAATCTAAATGACACCCAGCCCTAAACCCCTTCCACCTCTCCCGAGCAGCATGCTGCCCCCACTTCCTCTCCTCCCTCTTCATCCTCCCCCTCAAATCTCCTTCCACCCTCCTCACTATCCCTTCCACCCCCAATCTCTCCTGTCTTCACCATGTTCTGCCTTGCTTCCCACAGCCACCGTTTAAAGAGACTCATGAGAAGCCAGAGCAGAAACCTGTCCCTATCCGTCCCTCTCGCTCTCCCTACACCCCTCTCTAACCTGGCCCACGTCAATACAAAATCCCCCTTTACCAAACCTAACAACACCCGTGCCCTAGCCCATACTACTCCGGCAAAGGCACAGTCCCAAAAGACATGGCGCACAGTCTCCTCCCTGCCACAAGAGGATCTTGGACAGGTGGGGGATTGCACCAAACTATACCGGTACAAGATGGAACGTACCGGCAAACACTTCTGAAGGCTCAACCAATTCAGGTCCTTGAGCCTGTTGTCCAGACCCCGCGCCTGCACTCCATCCCAGACCACTTCCGAGATGCCCACTACAGGCGCCGGACTCCCTGCCTTTCTGACCTCCTCGTACAGGTGACTACGATCTAAACCTACCCGTGTTAGACCACACCATTATGCTTCTCGCCTGATACGAGAAAAATACCCGCAGGAGGTAACCGGACGGGTGTATCACTGGCTGAGCAAGCTCCGTTAACTTCTTGAAACTCCCCATCCCGGATCCGGGATCGTGACTAAAGCCTCAGGCTCATTAGCATAACGCAACGTTAACGATTTCTGAAAATCGCAAATAAAATTAAAATAATGCGTTTGCTCTCAAGCTTAGCCTTTTCTTAACAACACTGTCATCTCAGATTTGACCTGGAGGTGTGTTGGGTCATTGTCCTGTTGAAAAACAAATGATAGTCCCGCTAAGCCCAAACCAGATTTGATGGCGTATCGTTGCAGAATGATGTGTTAGCCATGCTGGTTAAGTGTGCCTTGAATGCTAATTAAATCACAGATAGTGTCACCAGCAAAGCACCCCCACACCATAACACCTCCTTGTCTCACAATGACACGGTGGTTGGAACAAAACATCTCAAATTTGGACTCATCAGACCAAAGGACAGATTTCCACTGGTCTAATGTCCATTGCTCATGTTACTTGGCCCAAGCAAGTCTCTTCTTATTATTTGTGTCCTTTAGTAGTAGTTTCTTTGCAACAATTCGACCATGAAGGCCTCATTCACACAGTCTTCTCTGAACAGTTGATGTTGAGATGTGACTGTTACTTGAACTCTGAGAAGCATTTATTTGGGCTTCAATTTCTGAGGCTGGTAACTCTAATAAACGTATCCTCTGCAGCAGAGGTAACTCTGGGTCTTCCATTCCTGTGGCGGTCCTCATGAAAGCCAGTTTCATCATAGCATGTGATGGTTTTTGTGAGTGCACTTGAAGAAGCTTTAAAAGTTCTTGAAATTTTCCGCATTGACTGAACTTCATGTTCTAAAGTAATGATGGACTGTTGTTTCTCTTCGCTTATTTGAGCTGTTCTTGCCATAATATGGACTTTACCCCCCTACATTGTCAAAACACAACTGATTGTGTTATGTACTTGAGTGAAGACCCAAAGCGGTTTTAACAGAAAACAGAGTTCTTTAATGAAAAACAGGAATGGCATAAATCCTCTTCCAACGTAGTCAATGGAACAAAAAGAACGTTAGTATAATGCAGGATGCACCTGCCAGGCGGACTCCGACAGGATAGGACAAGGTGGAAGCAAACGGGACGACAGCTTGCTTCTGGCATCAAAAACACAAACAAGAATCAGACACTGAAAGTAGCAGGAACAGAGAGAGAAATAGAGACCTAATCAGAGGGGGAAGAGAGAACAGGTGGGAAAGAGTGAATGAGCTAGTTAGGGGAGATGTAGAACAGCTGAAGAATGAGAGACAGAGAAGGTAACCTAAAAAGACCAGCAGAGAGAGACAGAGTGAAGAGAAAGGACAGGAACAGACATAACAAGACATGACAGAGAGTCTCAGTCACATACCAAATGCGCAGTGTTTCCTGAAAGCGTCTGTGTGTAGGAGAAATCGTTCCGTTTTCTACATTGCGTCTGGCTACCGAAACGAAACGAAAATGCAGTCACCTACAACGTGAAACTTTTTCCGGATTAACTACATAATATCGACCGAAACATGGCAAACGTTGTTTGGAATCAATCCTCAAGGTGTTTTTCACATATCTCTTCATTGACATGCAGTTCGTGAAGCTTGCTTTCCTCTCTGTGTCCCATGGAAAAATACTGGCAGGTGACTTTTGCGCACCAATTTCGGCGCAGGACACCGGGCGGACACGTGGTAAATGTGGTCTGTTATGGTCAATCTTCCAATGATCTGCCCACAAATACGTCACAATGCTGCAGACACCTTGGGAAACGACAGAAAGGGCTGACTAATTCCTCTTTGCGTTCACAGCCATATAAGGAGATCTTGAAAAACAGAGCCTCAAAAATCCTTGTCATTTCCTGGATGCCATCTCATCTTGGTTTTGCCTGAAGCTCACGTTTTAGGGCACGCACAGAAGATCTTTGTATTTCTGGACACGTCAGAGTGTTTTCTTTCGAACGGTAGCAATTATATGCATAGTCGAGCATCTTTTTGTGACAAAATATCTTGTTTAAAACGGGAACGTTTTTCATCCAAAAATGAAATTGCGCCCCCAGAGCATCAACAGGTTAACAAGAAAGAAACAAAAATTGTGTCCAGCTTGAGGGGAAATGTGGTACCCCCTACCTCCCTCCCGATGGGACAGATCATGCGTGCCCTGGCGACCCACTCGCACCTGCCACTCCACATAAACTGAAACACAAGCCTCACTAGAGGCCTCCTCAGACAAGCCGGCAATGGGTAGATGTATGCCAAATACAAAAGAGACGGCAACACATCCACCTTTAGGACCAGGACTTTGCCCATAAAAGACAAATACCTAGCTTTCCACATTGCTAGCTTCCTCTGTACCACTGCAATACGCATGTTCCAGTTTAGTGTCGCTGAGCCGGAGGTCTCAAAATGGACCCCGAAAATCCTCAGGGCCCCCTCACAGAGAGATAACCCCCCAGGCACATCCGTTCTACCGCGCCATCTTCCGAAAAACTTGACGGAAGACTTTGCATGGTTCAGAACTGCTCCCGACGCTCGGGTGAAATCCCCAAAGATGGCAAGGGACCTTGTCAGGCACGAGTCCTTGCACAACAGCAAGGAAGTGTCGTCGGCGTACTGCGTCATCTTAACACGCAGCCCACCACTTCCAGGGATCAGCAAACCTTCCACCCCTGTGTCTGCCCTAATGGCAGCCCCCAGAGGCTCCATGTACAGAACGAGAGGAGAGCCGAGTGGGCACCCCTGCCTGACCCCAGACGAGAGGTCAAAACGTCACCCAAGTGACTATTTACACTAACTCGGCACCCCGCTCCGACATATAATGTACGAATCCATCCTATAAACTTCTCCCCAAATCCTAATCGACCTAACACTCTGAATAAAAGGATCTATTCACGCGATCGAAGGCTTTCGCCTGATCTAGCTGCTACCATAAAAGGCAGTCCTCTATCTTCAACCCAAGCGATGGAGTCCCTGATTAACTGTAAGTTCCATCTAATAGAGCGGCCCTCTACCCCCGCACGTCTGATCCTCATGAACGACGTAGGGAAGGGCTGTCTTAACCGGTCTGCTAAAACCTTTGCAAGTAGCTTGTAATCTACACACAGCATGGTCAACGCCGCCAGTTGCCAAGGTCTGTTACTTCCCCCTTCTTATATAAAAGTGACAGCACACCAACAGCCATTGATCCCCCCGGGACCCCCGTCTCAAGGATGGCCTTCAAGACTTTGAGGACCACTGGTCCAAGTATACCCCAAAACTTGAGATAAAACTCAACCGGCAGCCCATCCATCCCAGGCACCTTCCCTTTTCCCATCCTCCTAAGAGCGCTCTCAACCTCTTCTAGTGAAATCTGGGCCTCCATCACTTCTCTAATGTCCTCCGGCAACCGCCTAGACAAGTGTTCTAAAAACACATTTCCCTGCTCTACATCTATTTCCCTTTCCTTAAATAAACCTTGGAAATGATCAGTTGTCACCCTGACCATATCCTCTGGTTCTCTAACTATACTACCATTTTCTTCCCTAACACCATGTATTACCTTCCTACTCTGTCTTGCCCTAACCAACTTAAAGAACATAGCAGAACAAGTCTCAATATGTTCTAGAAAGCCACTATGCGCACGCTCCAGGAAAGCTCGAGCCTTCCGCTCCTGCAACTCCCTGAGCTGCGCCTTTAGGGTTGCGGATCTCTCCCAGTCAAACGACCCGCCGAAGTTGCCTGCCTCGTATTCGAGTTCAATTAACCTTTGGATACGATCCACCTCCTCCTCTCCTCCCTTTTTTCCCTCTTGCAATACCCTATTATAAAAGCCCTAATCCTCACCTTAACTAATTCCCACCACTCCTAACACCCCCACACACATGGACCGGAGGCCCTCAAGCCTCCAAAAGAAACCATAAAACCCGTCAACAAAAGCCTGTTCCTCCAGCACATCCCGATCTAGCTTCCAGTACCCCCTACCAAAGAGGCAGACAGGCGACCCCACCTGCAGGAGCACCCCGTCGTGATCCGAAAAGAAAACAGGCAACAGCCGCCCAGACAACTTACCCAAAGACCTGGGAACAAAAATATAGTCGAGCCTCCGCTCAACCCCCCTGGAGTTGCGCCATGTAGGACCGTCCATTGTCGGAGTAGTGTGCAGACCACCATCTACCAGACCATGGCAAGCCATTAGCCTGGCAATGGCACCTGCACTGCTATCCCCCCTCTTCCTAAATCTGTATTAAAATCCCCCCCTATTACTAATTTCCTATTTGTGACACACAGGGGCGTCAGACAGTCCACCATCTCCCTCCTGTCTGCCACCACCTGTGGCCCATAAACCACCACTAATCTAAATTTACAATCCCTTATCGTGACATCCACCCCATAACCCTCCCCTGCATTACCACAAAAGAATCCTCCACTTTTACCTCCCTGTGCCCACACAAAATCCCTACCCCCGATGAGTGCACCCCCCAACACCCCAAACCGACTCCCCCTTGTCCCACTCCGTCTTAAACCTACTAACATCCCCTCCATCCCTCAGGGTGAACCTCCTGTAAAAACAAAAATCAAACCCCATACCCTCCAAATAACTAAAACCGCCCTCCTCTTAACAAAATCCCTTAAACCGCTTTACATTTAAACTAACAAAAGTAAAATTAGACTCCATGAAAAATAAAAACATGTAATACACTCAAATTCTAAACCCAGACAAAAAAACAGGAGACTCACCCGATGCTCCCTGCTCCATATCTACCGGTGAGAACAACATCCGTAATCCCGACATCCCCCTCTTCCTCCATCACACCATCCCAGGATGCAGGAATAGTGTTTGGCTCCCGGGTGCCCTGCACCCTGGGTCTACCCCCACAATCCTCCCCCTCCCCAGTGTTGCAGCTTGTTTGGAAAAAAATTGGGAGGCTGAGTCCCCAAACAAAAAACTCCCCACCTCCTCCTGTACCCAGTCCTGAGTCTTGTTAGGTGTGTCCACACCCAACAGAAGTTGAGGGCCTGGGGAAAAAAGCAGCAAACAAGAAATTTCTCCCACCCCCATCACTCTCTTGGCCATCCCCTCCCCCTCACTGTCGGCCAATCGCACCCTCCTCTTCATTCTCTTCTTTGGTGATGGCGGCAGTGGAGAGATACCACCCCACCCCCCGCCAGCTCCTCCACCATACCCCCATCTCTTCCACCAGTGCACTTTCCCCCCACTCCACTTGCTCTTCCACCGTCTCCTTCTCCACCACTCCTCCTCGCTTTCTTCTCTCTCATGCTCCTCCACTCGGTTGCCTTCTTCTGCCACTTTTCCTGGTTCTCCTACTCCGTGCCTTCCGTTTCCTTCTCTCTTCCATCCGCCGCTTCTTGCTCCTCTTCCTTCCTTGTGGCCTTCCCCTCTGGACCTGTACTCTGGTCATGAGGCGTGCTTCCTTCCCCTCCTCTTCTTCCCCCCATCCCCCGCTCCTACTCCCCCCCAGCCGCAGACTCCATTATGACCTCTGGCAGACAGGCACCCCGCCACAGGTGTGCTGGGATTGAGCCACACCCATGGCACGTCTTAGGCTTGTCACAATCCTCGCCGTGATCCTCAGATGCACAAAATCTGCATTTTCTTGTACTGCACGAGGCGAATATGTGACTTCGTAGGCCATACAGCCTGCAAAATGGGAGCTGACGTGCATAAACAACGTCCCCTGTCAGCCCCTAGGGAGAACATAGCAGGAGGATGGAGGTAGCCACCATGTCCCTTGGGTCCTCTCTGAGGAGGGCCTGGAAGCCTCTCCTCCCATTCCAAACCCAGAGTCTTTGAGGTGCCTTGCTGAGGAGACGTTATCCATGTATCTCCCCAGAAAAGCCCTCACCTCTTCGTCCTTAACATAAGAGTTGTAAATGTTGACAGTTACAACCCCTAAAGTTATTCTTCGCCAGGCTTGTTATTTCATAGTGGCACATCGGCCTCCACCTCCCACTGCTCTTGCCCTTCTCAGGATATCATCGTGTTTTTCCTCTGTATATAGTGCCATGTCGTATGCTCCCTCCAACGAGTTGCCTTTGGAAACAAAACACGTCCTTCACCGTCAGCTTTAGAATCCCCATCAATATTATCCTTCCAAAAGATTCTCGTCCTAAAGGCTCCAACTCCTTTCTTCCAAGCAAACCGACCGTGTTGGCCAGCCCAATCCCAGGGACCGACCGTGTTGATGTATTTAGCACCATCTCCGCAAGGAGAATGGCGCTCGTTCTCTTCTCTTCCAAAACAAGTAAAAAGAAAAACCAAAGTGACCGAGCCTATCTGGTGAAACTACACAGAGACAGAAACAATCACCCACAAAACCCAACACAAAACAGGCTACCTAAATATAGTTCCCAATCAGAGACAATGACTAACACCTGCCTCTGATTGAGAACCATATCAGGCCAAACATAGAAATAGACAAACCAGACACACAACATAGAATGCCCACCCAGCTCACGTCCTGACCAACACTAAAACAAGGAAAACACACACGAACAATGGTCAGTGACAATGACAGAGTATCTCAAGTTCAAGGTCGTCTGGGTACTGTAGGTTGCCAGTAGACACTGAATTATCCTTATAACTTCTGTGTGCGATTTAAAAAACAATCTGTGTAATAGAAGCAATTATTGGTACCACGATTGTCTTTAAAAAAATATGTACACAAATATTACCATTTCCCCATTCACTTTTAACCTCTTGAATCTCCCCATCCCAGATCCGGGATCGTGACTAAAGCCTCAGGCTCATTAGCATAACGAACGTTAACGATTTCTGAAAATCATAAAATAAAATGAAAATAATGCGCCTGCTCTCAAGCTTAGCCTTTTCTTAACAACACTGTCATCTCAGATTTTCAAAATATGCTTTTGAACCATCGCTATTCACTAATTTGTGTAAGAGTATGCTAAGCTAGCTTATACATTTTTGAGTAGCATTTAGCACGCAACATTTTCACAAAAACCAGATAACCAAATAAATAAAATCATTTACCTTTGAAGAGCTTCGGATGTTTTCAATGAGGAGACTCTCAGTTACATACCAAATGCGCAGTTTTTCCTGAAAGCGTCTGTGTGTAGGAGAAATCGTTCCGTTTTGTACATCACATTTGGCTGCCGAAACGAACCGAAATTCAGTCACCTACAACGTCAAACTTTTTCCCGAAATTAACTCCATAATATCGACGAAACATGGCAAACGTTGTTTGGAATCAATCCTCAAGGTGTTTTTTCACATATCTCTTCATTGATATATCGTTCGTGGAAGCTTCATTCTCCTCTGAATTCTGTGGAAAAATACTTGCAGCTGACTTTTTGCGCACCAATTTCGTGCGGGACACCGGGCGGA
>NW_027016170.1:0-10328 GCF_036934945.1 Oncorhynchus masou masou | reverse complement strand
ATGGATTTATTCCCCTTGTTATTATTTTTTTCTCTGCATTGTTGGGAAGGACCCATGAGTAAGCATTTCACTGTTAGTCTACACCTTCACTGTTAGTCTACACGAAGCCGGTGACAAATAACATTTGATTTGATGATTTGATCCAGGCTACTGAACCATGTGATTGGCTGAAGAGGCCACAGAAGACTGAGTGTGAATGAGTATTTAGCCAGTAATGTGGTGCTGACTGTCTGACCCCTGCACCCTGCAGGTATGTGAGGAGAGGCCCAGGAAGTTGTGGTAGATGTACAGACACGCCAGAAAGATGACGTGGAGAGGGATGTTGTGTGATGTCTCAACGATGACACAAGATGAGAGGGACAGAAGGATGACACTATAGAAGGGGAGAGGGATCTATCCATACAGTGAAATAAAGTATATCTCTGTCCAAGATGGCTGCCATTATCTAAACATTCTAGATGTATGAGGGTCTGACATACACTGAGTGTACAAAACATTAAGAACACCTGCTCTTTCCAGGACATACACTGAGTTTACAAAACATTAAGAACACCTGCGCTTTCCATGACACACTGACCAGGTGAATCCAGGTGAAAGCTAGGATCCAGTATTGATGTCAATTGTTAAAACTTCTTAGGGATAGGGGGCAGTATTTTCACGTCCGGATGAATAGCGTGCCCAAAGTAAACTGCCTACTACTCAGGCCCAGAAGCTGGATATGCATATAATTGGTAGATTTAGATAGAAAACACTCAAACGTTTCTAAAACTGTTAAAATTATGTCTGTGAGTATAACAGAACTGAAATGACAGGCAAAACCCCGAGGACAAACCATCCCCCCCCCAAAGAATTCAGCTTCCTACTATTTTCAATGGCTCGAACTTTAATCATAAGGCCAAGTCCTCCCAGATTGCAGTTCCTAGGGCTTCCACTAGATGCCAACAGTTTTTAGAATGAGTTCAAGGCTGTTTTTTGTTGTTTAATAACCCAGAAATTGTAGTTTTTCTAGGGGGCTCCCATTTTGGCTGTGGTGTTTCCAAGCGTGGGGAGGAAAGCTCGTTCTTTCTTATTTATTTCCAGTAAGGAACATACTATTCTCTGTCTTAAATTTGATTGTTTATTTGCGTATTAGGATACCTAAGGTTTGATTATAAATGTTTTTTGACTTGTTTGGAAAAGTTTATTAGTAACGTTTGGGATTCATTTTGTATGCATTTTGATGGAGGGAAACTGGATGGATTATTGACTGAAGCGCGCCAACTAAACTGAGTTTTTATGGATATAAAGAAGGACATTATCGAACAAAAGGACCATTTGTGATGTAACTGGGACCTTTTGGAGTGCCAACAGAAGAAGATCATCAAATGTAAGGCATTTTTAAAATCGCTATTTCTGACTTTCGTGTTGCACCTCCCTGGTTGAAATATGTTTGTCATGCATTTGTATGTGGGGCGCTGTCCTCAGATAATTGCATGGTTTGCTTTCGCCGTAAAGTCTTTTTGAAATCTGACATGGCGGCTGGATTAACAAGGCGTTAACTTTATTGTGATGTATTGTTTTGTGTTTTATGAATTTGTATTATGAATATTGCTGGTTTTGAATTTGGCGTGTTGAAATTTCACTGGATGTTATCAAATCAATAGGGTTAACGAGATCGGAGCGGGAAGGGATCTCTAAGAAGTTAAATCCACTTCAATCAGTGTAGATGAAGGGGAGGAGACAGATTACGTAAGCATTGTTAAGCCTTGAGAAAAATGAGACATGGATTGTGTATGTGTGCCACTCAAAGGCTGAATGGGCAAGATGAGATTTAAGTGCCTTTGAACAAGGTATGGTAATAGGTCCCAGGCGCATCAGTTTGTGTCAAGAACTGCAACGTTACTGGGTTTCTCACGGGCTAGCATCTGTGTGGAACACTTTCGACACGTTGTAGAGTCCATGCCCCGACTGAATTGAGGCTGTTTTGTGGGAAAAAGGGGGAACAACTCAATATTAGGAAGGTGTTCCTAATGTTTTGTATACTCAGTGCACATCTTTCTATTATGTGTGGGAATACTTTGGAATAGATTTCCCTTCTTTTTCTTTACATTGTCCAACAACTAGGGGGAGTAAATAATGGCCGCCAGTAGGGGAACCCTGCATTAGAGGCTCAACTTGTGTTGCACAAACCCTGGTATTCTGTCTGACTGTTATCACCCTGCAAAGGCCTTCAGAAGTTGTTTTTGATGGTTGTATTTCCTGGTTAAAGAAGGGTAGCGGTGAACTTTCTGACTCCATGATGTTGGTAGATGAGGATGGAGAGAATAATGATCTCGTCAAGGTCAACCACATCCCCAACCCTCAGTATCAGAGACTGCTCCAGGTAGTTACCACATCCCCAACCCTCAGTATCAGAGACTGTTCCAGGTAGTTACCACATCCTCAGTACCAGAGACTGTTCCAGGTAGTTACCACATCCCCAACCCTCAGTACCAGAGACTGTTCCAGGTAGTTACTACATCCCCAACCCTCAGTACCAGAGACTGTTCCAGGTAGTTACCACATCCCCAACCCTCAGTACCAGAGACTGCTCCAGGTAGTTACCACATCCCCAACCCTCAGTATCAGAGACTGCTCCAGGTAGTTACCACATCCCCAGTACCAGAGACTGTTCCAGGTAGTTACCACATCCCCAACCCTCAGTATCAGAGACTGTTCCAGGTAGTTACCACATCCCCAACCCTCAGTATCAGAGACTGCTCCAGGTAGTTACCACATCCCCAGTACTAGAGACTGTTCCAGGTAGTTACCACAACCCTCAGTAGCAGAGACTGTTCCAAGTGGTTACCACATCCCTCAGTACCAGAGACTGTTCCAGGTAGTTACCACATCCCCAACCCTCAGTATCAGAGACTGTTCCAGGTAGTTACCACATCCCCAACCCTCAGTACCAGAGACTGCTCCAGGTAGTTACCACATCCCCAACCCTCAGTACCAGAGACTGCTCCAGGTAGTTACCACATCCCCAGTCACCAGAGACTGTTCCAGGTAGTTACCACATCCCCAACCCTCAGTATCAGAGACTGTTTCAGGTAGTTACTACATCCCCAGTACCAGAGACTGTTCCAGGTAGTTACCACATCCCCAACCCTCAGTACCAGAGACTGTTCCAGGTAGTTACCACATCCCCAACCCTCAGTATCAGAGACTGTTCCAGGTAGTTACCACATCCCCAACCCTCAGTACCAGAGACTGTTCCAGGTAGTTACCACATCCCCAACCCTCAGTATCAGAGACTGCTCCAGGTAGTTACCACATCCCCAACCCTCAGTACCAGAGACTGCTCCAGGTAGTTACCACATCCCCAGTACCAGAGACTGTTCCAGGTAGTTACCACACCCTCAGTACCAGAGACTGTTCCAGGTAGTTACCACATCCCCAGTACCAGAGACTGTTCCAGGTAGTTACCACATCCCCAACCCTCAGTATCAGAGACTGTTCCAGGTAGTTACCACATCCCCAACCCTCAGTACCAGAGACTGTTCCAGGTAGTTACTACATCCCCAACCCTCAGTACTCAGAGACTGTTCCAGGTAGTTACCACATCCCCAACCCTCAGTACCAGAGACTGTTCCAGGTAGTTACCACATCCCCAACCCTCAGTACCAGAGACTGTTCCAGGTAGTTACCACATCCCCAACCCTCAGTACCAGAGACTGTTCCAGGTAGTTACCACATCCCCAACCCTCAGTATCAGAGACTGTTCCAGGTAGTTACCACATCCCCAACCCTCAGTATCAGAGACTGTTCCAGGTAGTTACCACATCCCCAACCCTCAGTACCAGAGACTGTTCCAGGTAGTTACCACATCCCCAGTACTAGAGACTGTTCCAGGTAGTTACCACATCCCCAACCCTCAGTACCAGAGACTGTTCCAGGTAGTTACCACATCCCCAACCCTCAGTACCAGAGACTGTTCCAGGTAGTTACCACATCCCCAACCCTCAGTACCAGAGACTGTTCCAGGTAGTTACTACATCCCTCAGTACCAGAGACTGTTCCAGGTAGTTACCACATCCCCAACCCTCAGTATCAGAGACTGTTCCAGGTAGTTACTACATCCCCAGTACCAGAGACTGTTCCAGGTAGTTACCACATCCCCAACCCTCAGTACCAGAGACTGTTCCAGGTAGTTACCACATCCCCAACCCTCAGTACCAGAGACTGTTCCAGGTAGTTACCACGTCCCCAACCCTCAGTACCAGAGACTGTTCCAGGTAGTTACCACATCCCCAACCCTCAGTACCAGAGACTGTTCCAGGTAGTTACCACATCCCCAACCCTCAGTACCAGAGACTGTTCCAGGTAGTTACTACATCCCTCAGTACCAGAGACTGTTCCAGGTAGTTACCACGTCCCCAACCCTCAGTACCAGAGACTGTTCCAGGTAGTTACCACATCCCCAACCCTCAGTACCAGAGACTGTTCCAGGTAGTTACCACATCCCCAACCCTCAGTACCAGAGACTGCTCCAGGTAGTTACCACATCCCCAGTACCAGAGACTGCTCCAGGTAGTTACCACATCCCCAACCCTCAGTACCAGAGACTGTTCCAGGTAGTTACCACATCCCCAACCCTCAGTATCAGAGACTGTTCCAGGTAGTTACCACATCCCCAACCCTCAGTACCAGAGACTGTTCCAGGTAGTTACCACATCCCCAGTACCAGAGACTGTTCCAGGTAGTTACCACATCCCCAACCCTCAGTACCAGAGACTGTTCCAGGTAGTTACCACATCCCCAGTACCAGAGACTGTTCCAGGTAGTTACCACATCCCCAACCCTCAGTACCAGAGACTGTTCCAGAAAGTTACTAAGCCAGTACCAGAGACTGTTCCAGGTAGTTACCACATTCCCAGTACCAGAGACTGTTCCAGGTAGTTACTACATCCCCAACCCTCAGTACCAGAGACTGTTCCAGGTAGTTACCACATCCCCAACCCTCAGTACCAGAGACTGTTCCAGGTGGTTACCACATCCCCAACCCTCAGTACCAGAGACTGTTCCAGGAAGTTACCACATCCCCAGTACCAGACTGTTCAGTCTAGCTGTTCCTTTATCTGTATCTTTATCTTCATCCTAGTTGTTCCTTTATCTTCACCCTCGTTGTTCCTTTATCTTCACCCTCGTTGTTCCTTTATCTTCAGCCTGGCTGTTCCCTAACTTCATCCTAGTTGTTCCTTTATCTTCAGCCTGGCTGTTCCCCTAACTTTACCCTCGTTGTTCCTTTATCTTCAGCCTGGCTGTTCCCTAACTTCACCCTCGGATCTTCACCCTCGTTGTTCCTTTATCTTCAGCCTGGCTGTTCCCTAACTTCATCCTAGTTGTTCCTTTATCTTCAGCCTGGCTGTTCCCTAACTTCACCCTAGTTGTTCCTTTATCTTCAGCCTGGCTGTTCCCTAACTTCACCCTAGTTGTTCCTTTATCTTCAGCCTGGCTGTTCCCTAACTTCACCCTAGTTGTTCCTTTATCTTCACCTGGCTAGTTGATCCTTTATCTTCAGCCTGGCTGTTCCCTAATTCATCCTAGTTGTTTTATCTTCAGCCTGGCTGTTCCTAACTTCACTCTAGTTGTTCACCTTTATCTTCACTCTAGTTGTTCCTTTATCCCCTAGTTGTTCCTTTATCTTCAGCCTGGCTGTTCCTTTATCTTCACCCTACCTTTATCTTCATCTGGCTGTTCCCTAGTTGATCCTTTATCTTCAACAGTTGTTCCTTTATCTTCAGCCTGGCTGTTCCCTAACTTCACCCTAGTTGTTCCTTTATCTTCATCCTGGCTGTTCCCTAACTTCACTCTAGTTGTTCCTTTATCTTCATCCTGGCTGTTCCCTAACTTCACCCTAGTTGTTCCTTTATCTTCAGCCTGGCTGTTCCCTAACTTCATCCTGAAATCTTCAGCCTGGCTGTTCCTAACTTCACTCTAGTTGTTCCTTTATCTTCATCCTGGCTGTTCCCTAACTTCATCCTAGTTGTTCCTTTATCTTCATCCTGGCTGTTCCCTAACTTCACCCTAGTTGTTCCTTCTTCGGGCCTGTTGTTCCTTTATCTTCATCCTCGTTGTTCCTTTATCTTCATCCTGGCTGTTCCCTAACTTCACCCTAGTTGTTCCTTTATCTTCAGCCTGGCTGTTCCCTAACTTCATCCTCGCAGTTTGTCTCATTTGACTGATCATCCAGACTGAAGTTTGATTCTGTCCTCATGTGACTGATCAACCCTGGCTGGAGCTTGATTATGTCCTCATGTGACTGATCAGCCTGGCTGGGCTTGATTATGTCCTCATGTGACTGATCAGCCCTGGCTGGAGCTTGATTATGTCCTCATGTGACTGATCAGCCCTGGCTGGAGCCTGATTATGTCCTCATGTGACTGATCAACCCTGGCTGGAGCCTGATTATGTCCTCATGTGACTGATCAGCCCTGGCTGGAGCTTGATTATGTCCTCATGTGACTGATCCAGCCCTGGCTGGAGCCTGATTATGTCCTCATGTGACTGATCAACCCCTGGCTGGAGCTTGATTATGTCCTCATGTGATCAACCCTGGCTGGAGCCTGATTATGTCCTCATGTGACTGATCAACCCTGGCTGGAGCTTGATTATGTCCTCATGTGACTGATCAACCCTGGCTGGAGCCTGATTATGTCCTCATGTGACTGATCAACCCTGAGCTGGAGCTTGATTATGTCCTCATGTGACTGATCAACCCTGGCTGGAGCTTGATTATGTCCTCATGTGACTGATCAACCCTGGCTGGAGCTTGATTATGTCCTCATGTGACTGATCAACCCTGGCTGGAGCTTGATTATGTCCTCATGTGACTGATCAACCCTGGCTGGAGCTTGATTATGTCCTCATGTGACTGATCAACCCTGGCTGGAGCCTGATTATGTCCTCATGTGACTGATCAACCCTGGCTGGAGCTTGATTATGTCCTCATGTGACTGATCAACCCTGGCTGGAGCTTGATTATGTCCTCATGTGACTGATCAACCCTGGCTGGAGCCTGATTATGTCCTCATGTGACTGATCAACCCTGGCTGGAGCCTGATTATGTCCTCATGTGACTGATCAACCCTGGCTGGAGCTTGATTATGTCCTCATGTGACTGATCAACCCTGGCTGGAGCTTGATTATGTCCTCATGTGACTGATCAACCCTGGCTGGAGCCTGATTATGTCCTCATGTGACTGATCAACCCTGGCTGGAGCTTGATTATGTCCTCATGTGACTGATCAACCCTGGCTGGAGCCTGATTATGTCCTCATGTGACTGATCAACCCTGGCTGGAGCTTGATTATGTCCTCATGTGACTGATCAACCCTGGCTGGAGCTTGATTATGTCCTCATGTGACTGATCAACCCTGGCTGGAGCTTGATTATGTCCTCATGTGACTGATCCAACCCTGGCTGGAGCTTGATTATGTCCTCATGTGACTGATCAGCCCTGGCTGGAGCTTGATTATGTCCTCATGTGACTGATCAAGCTGGCTGGAGCTTGATTATGTCCTCATGTGACTGATCAGCCCTGGCTGGAGCTTGATTATGTCCTCATGTGACTGATCAGCCTGGCTGGAGCCTGATTATGTCCTCATGTGACTGATCAACCCTGGCTGGAGCTTGATTATGCTGGAGCGATTGTGTCCTCATGTGACTGATCAACCCTGGCTGGAGCCTGATTATGTCCTCATGTGACTGATCAACCCTGGCTGGAGCTTGATTATGTCCTCATGTGACTGATCAACCCTGGCTGGAGCCTCATGTGACTGATCAACCCTGGCTGGAGCCCTCATGTGACTGATCAACCCTGGCTGGAGCTTGATTATGTCCTCATGTGACTGATCAACCCTGGCTGGAGCTTGGATTATGTCCTCATGTGACTGATCAACCCTGGCTGGAGCCTGATTATGTCCTCATGTGACTGATCAACCCTGGCTGGAGCTTGATTATGTCCTCCTCATGTGACTGATCAACCCTGGCTGGAGCTTGATTATGTCCTCATGTGACTGATCAACCTGGCTGGAGCTTGATTATGTCCTCATGTGACTGATCAACCCTGGCTGGAGCCTGATTATGTCCTCATGTGACTGATCAACCCTGGCTGGAGCTTGATTATGTCCTCATGTGACTGATCAACCCTGGCTGGAGCTTGATTATGTCCTCATGTGACTGATCAACCCTGGCTGGAGCTTGATTATGTCCTCATGTGACTGATCAACCCTGGCTGGAGCTTGATTATGTCCTCATGTGACTGATCAACCCTGGCTGGAGCTTGATTATGTCCTCATGTGACTGATCAGCCCTGGCTGGAGCTTGATTATGTCCTCATGTGACTGATCAGCCCTGGCTGGAGCTTGATTATGTCCTCATGTGACTGATCAACCCTGGCTGGAGCTGATTATGTCCTCATGTGACTGATCAACCCTGGCTGGAGCTTGATTATGTCCTCATGTGACTGATCAACCCTGGCTGGAGCCTGATTATGTCCTCATGTGACTGATCAAGCCCTGGCTGGAGCCTGATTATGTCCTCATGTGACTGATCAACCTGGCTGGCTGATTATGTCCTCATGCCTGGCTGGAGCTGATTATGTCCTCATGTGACTGATCAACCCTGGCTGGAGCCTGATTATGTCCTCATGTGACTGATCAACCCTGGCTGGAGCTTGATTATGTCCTCATGTGACTGATCAACCCTGGCTGGAGCCTGATTATGTCCTCATGTGACTGATCAACCCTGGCTGGAGCTTGATTATGTCCTCATGTGACTGATCAACCCTGGCTGGAGCCTGATTATGTCCTCATGTGACTGATCAACCTGGCTGGAGCTTGATTATGTCCTCATGTGACTGATCAACCCTGGCTGGAGCTTGATTATGTCCTCATGTGACTGATCAACCCTGGCTGGAGCCTGATTATGTCCTCATGTGACTGATCAACCCTGGCTGGAGCCTGATTATGTCCTCATGTGACTGATCAACCCTGGCTGGAGCTTGATTATGTCCTCATGTGACTGATCAACCCTGGCTGGAGCTTGATTATGTCCTCATGTGACTGATCAACCCTGGCTGGAGCTTGATTATGTCCTCATGTGACTGATCAACCCTGGCTGAGATTACAACTCATGTGACTGATCAACCCTGAGCTTATGTCCTCATGTGACTGATCAACCCTGGCTGGTCCTCAGCCTGATTGATTATGTCCTCATGTGACTGATCAACCCTGGCTGGAGCCTGATTATGTCCTCATGTGACTGATCAACCCTGGCTGGAGCCTGATTATGTCCCTCATGTGACTGATCAACCCTGGCTGGAGCCTGATTATGTCCTCATGTGACTGATCAACCCTGGCTGGAGCTTGATTATGTCCTCATGTGACTGATCAACCCTGGCTGGAGCTTGATTATGTCCTCATGTGACTGATCAACCCTGGCTGGAGCTTGATTATGTCCTCATTTGACTGATCAACCCTGGCTGGAGCTTGATTATGTCCTCATGTGACTGATCAACCCTGGATGGAGCTTGATTATGTCCTCATGTGACTGATCAACCCTGGCTGGAGCTTGATTATGTCCTCATGTGACTGATCAACCCTGGCTGGAGCCTGATTATGTCCTCATGTGACTGATCAACCCTGGCTGGATTATGTCCTGATTATGTCCTCATGTGACTGATCAACCCTGGCTGGAGCCTGATTATGTCCTCATGTGTGACTGATCAACCCTGGCTGGAGCTTGATTATGTCCTCATGTGACTGATCAACCCTGGCTGGAGCTTGATTATGTCCTCATGTGACTGGATCAACCCTGGCTGGAGCCTGATTATGTCCTCATGTGACTGATCAACCCTGGCTGGAGCTTGATTATGTCCTCATGTGACTGATCAACCCTGGCTGGAGCCTGATTATGTCCTCATGTGACTGATCAACCCTGGCTGGAGCTTGATTATGTCCTCATGTGACTGATCAACCCTGGCTGGAGCATGATTATGTCCTCATGTGACTGATCAACCCTGGAGCTGGAGTCCTGATTATGTCCTCATGTGACTGATCAACCCTGGCTGGTCCTCATGTGACCTGAGCTTGATGTCCTCATGTGACTGATCAACCTGGCTGGAGCCTGATTATGTCCTCATGTGACTGATCAACCCTGGCTGGAGCCTGATTATGTCCTCATGTGACTGAGCTCCCCAACCCCCTGGCTGGAGCTTGATTATGTCCTCATGTGACTGATCAACTCCTGGCTGGAGCCTGATTATGTCCTCATGTGACTGATCAACCCTGGCTGGAGCTTGATTA
>NW_027016169.1:0-10330 GCF_036934945.1 Oncorhynchus masou masou | reverse complement strand
ACCCCCTCCAGGTGTTGCCCATCTTCCCCATTATCCTCTGTGTATTTATACCTGTGTTCTAGGTTATACCTGTGTTCTACGTTTGACTGTTGCCAGTTGGTTTTGTTTGTCAAGCCAAACAGTATTTTTGCGTCAGCGCCTGCTTTCCCCCAGTCTCTCCTTTCTCGTCCTCCTGGTTTTTGACCCTTGCCTGTCCTGATCCTGTACCCATGTGCCTGTCCACTCTACCTGCCCCTGCCCATGCCTGCCATCCTGTACCTTTGCCCCACCTCTGGATTACCGACCTCTGCCTGACCTGACCCTAAGCCTGCCTGCCGTCCTGTAGCTTTTCACCTGTTGCTATAATAAACATTGTTACCTCGACACAGTCTGCATCTGGGTCTTACCTTGATATCTGATAGGATGTCTGTAATTGCTGAGTATAATGTGACAGGTGCTAAAAAATGGTGCAGCCTAAGCTTGTTTCAATGGCATGCTTCCTAATTACAATGCAGTACTCAGAGTTTTGAAAGTTAACATGAATTCTGAATTAGTTATGTACTATTCAAATAACATATGCTTATTTTCTGACGTTGATATTTCGCTTGAGTGTGAAACACATATCGAAAGTTGTGAATATCATTTTCTGTAATTCTCTGAATGAACAGTAGTAGGCCTACATACTAGTTTCCAACCCTAAGACAGTTACCACTACAAATTGTAATACTAATTCTTTATTGATACTTTCTCTCTACAGGCCTGACTGAAGGATGTTAGTGCTCTAGACAGAAGGCTAGTAGTTAAATGTGTACCTGTCATTTAATTCACACAAGAGTAGGACACACCAAGTGAGTGTTAGGTCACATTTTTGTCATGACATTGTCTGTCATCAAACTCATAACCCCCCTGCCACTAGATCAGATGACTTATGTGAAGAATGTCCCAGCCAGAGCACAGAAACAGATGATGCCACTGGTGAATTGAGGAATCAGCTGAAACAAAATGTAGCTTCTTTATTTAAAAAATGCAGTATATTGTGTCAGACACAGCTACACAATATGACCACATATTAAACTAGATATTCTCCTTTAACGAGGTATTCCAGAAGCATGACCACACTATTAGTGATACTATGCTTAAAGAAGTTGTCAATGTGGTCATGGACAGTAATATGCTTGCAAGTGCTACTGCTGAAGGTGCGCAGATGTCATCTTCCGAGAGGAGAAAACGCCATCCGGTACATTATGTTTTAGACTTCGAGCAGCCTGGACACACATTGGTCTATGTTTCAATACTTCAGATGATTCAAGAACTGTTTAAAAACACTGATATTATAAACAAGATCTCAGAACCAAATATTGAGCCAAGTCACTACATGTCCCACAAAGATGGTTCAAATTTTCAAGAAAATTACTTATTCTCGACAGGAGAACTTAAACTGTCACTCCAACTGTATATTGATGGTTTCGAAATTGCTAACCCACTTGGCACATCCCAAAAAAATCAAACGATCAGCAGTATATTGGGTCTTTGCCAATCTACCCAATAAATATTGATCAGCCTTACACACTGTAAAGCTTGTCGTACTGTGTAAAGTGACAGATCTCCAAAAGTATGGTTTTGTGGCTGTACTTGTACCATTATTTCATGACATTCGTTCTCTTGATCAGGATGCCGTTTTCATTGAATCCATTGGTCAGAATGTCAAGGGAACCATATTTTGTGTTTTGGCTCACAATCTTGCTGCCCATGGATTGGGGGGTAGTCTTTCAGAGCAGAGTAGGTTTGTAGATTCTGTATGGCCACCAACAAACAGTTTCAGTCCAATGAAGGAGAGTTTAGCCTGAGATCTGAAGCCAACCATGACATGATACTCTGAGCAGTCAGTTTGGTGTGAAAGTGGATTGTGTCCTATGTGAGTCACCGCGGTATTTCCATCCCATCACAGGTTTTCCACCAGATATACTTCATGTTCTTTTGGAAGGTATTTTGCCTGTTAAACTCTCTTTGCCTTAAAAGATATGATTCACCTTAAGTACGTCACATTCAATTACTTAAACAGGAAGATAGCATTGTTTCCATATCAGCACACAGACAAAGTTGATAGATCACAGCCCATTCCCAAGACATTCACTTCTAAAAGGACAACAGGGGGGAATGGACATGAGAATGCTACTCTCTTCAGATTACTTCCATTGTTGGTGGGCCGTGAAGTCCCAGAGGGTGATGGTTCATGGCTAGTTTTGATGGACTTGAAATAAATTATAGAATTGGCATTGTGTCCAGTGTTTACAGATGAGACCATTAAGTATTTGCAGTGTCAAATTAGTGATCACAGACCGATTCTTAGAGATCTTCCCTGAGTATAGACTTTGCCCTAAACATCACTATGTCGAGCACTATCCCAACCTCATTAAGTGTTTTGGGTCCTTGGTGCATATTTAGACTATGCCTATGCAGTTTGAGGGCAAACATTGTTTCAAAAGGGTTGTACAAGACGCACAGAACTTTAAGACATTGGCAGCCAGACACCAGTACATGACGGCGTATCATCTCAGAGCTCCATCATTTGTCCACACCACAGACCCAAACATCTAATGTTAACTATATACTAGTTTTAACACTACCAGAATTAGCTCAAGTACACATTTGGGGACAAACAACTAGCAGCATAATCTACACTACATTGAAGGTCACCGTTGATTGCACAGACTATGCCCCTGGCATGTTTGTGTCAGTTCTTGTCAATTGGTGGGCTGCCTCAGCTCTGCAAAATTGCTCAGATATATCTTGTGAATAACCATTTTATTTTCTCTGCAGTCACTTTGAGTCAAGGTATGTAGAACATCTTTGTTCCTATGAGCTATCATCTACACAAGTTAACCTGTCTGTCCGATTGAGATACAAGTTCTACAGCTGACAGAAATACTTTCAGATGTGTCTTCCCCAGAGCGCCTCAGTAGGTGGCCACCAGACGTTTTTCACATGCCTACTTTTGCATTGGAGGTAGAGTTGAATCTCAGAGAAGAAAATTATGCCTTTGAAATGAATGAAATATATCTTCAGTTGTCTAGAGACCAAACATATGACATTTCTACTACTGTGTACAGTTTCAAGGCTTACCCAAATGATCGAGAGATAGGAAAGGCAGCTCTTGTTACGAAACACTTCTCTGAAAGAGGCAGGATCTGACACTGGATGGAATGGGTGGAAGAACAGCATCAAATTCAAGATGGGTAACTACAGAACCAAGTTGAGGAGAGCAGGATGTCAGGAGGTCTGTAAATGCAGGAAAAAGAAGCAGAACAATCCAGAGAATGAACCACTGCACTAAGTGGGCTGAAGATAACTTTCTGCCAAACTTCCCCCTTGGAGAGGACTCGTGGAGTCTTGAAACGCTGAGGCAGGAAATGGTCTAAGAAGTTCAGAAGATGGAAAGGAACTTACCTCTGATCAATAGGAAGATGGAGACCACATTCTCCCTGCTGCGCCAGTAAAGGAGTTCCATGATCTCTGGCGTGCTCTGGGCATGGAGTCGCAGGTAAAATTGCAATACTGTTTTTACACTAATTTGACCTGCTTTAATATATTAGTTATACTGAGTTAAATTGTGATTCTGTGTTCCAAACTTGTGATAACTTCTAAATACTGTCCTTTGTTGTCTGTCTATTCCAAATGCAGATGCAGATGACACCGACCATGGTGGAAGTGCTACTGTAAAGTGTTCTCTTTAAAAGTGAACCTTTGCAGTGTGTAGGCTAATAATTGTAGTTCATGGTGTTTCTTAGATCTACCATTTTCCTTAACTTATTATTTCCTTGCTCAAATACATTGAGATTACTATTTTTAAGCATGTTGCCTACCGTTATTAACATGCCACTTGAATAGGTCTACAACTGTTACTATTTTCAAGCGTGTTGTCCACCATATGTAACACAGCCTAGCACTGATAAGATGATTTTGGGGATTACAGAAGGGCAATGTCTCAGTGGAGGTCAGTGTCGGGTCAATTCCATTTTAAATTCAGGAAGTAAACTGAAATTCTAATGTTTTCCTCAAAGGAGGATTATTATTATTATTATTATATATTAGAATTTCAGTTTACTTACCAAATCGACTGAATTGAAAATGACTGAACCAAACCTGAACTCCCCTGCCACATTGACCTCAATCTGTGCTCTTTAGTTGTGAACCTTGCACTATGTTATCTAACATGTGGACCTTTTACTGCACATATGTCAGAGTCAAGGCCCGCGGGCCACATCCGGCCCGCGAGAAGGTTTTTTACGGCCCCTGGGATGATCTTGATTTATTATTAGAACCGGCCCGCAGACCGCAGCAAGCCGGCAGCCCGCAGATCTTTTACACGCACCAATACTACATTTCCCACAATGCAACGGTGACGCGCGAACATTGCATTTCTTCATTTCATCATTATTCTGCTTTAACAAGTCATCAGCATCACAGTAAAATTAACTTTCAGTACCCATCAAAAATGGCAAGCAGGAAGGTGGACACTGAGAACCAGGGTTTCAAACAAGGTGGGAGTGGATATATGTTCGAGGAGGTGGCTGGAGAAAACCTGTGTGTCTTCTGTGTGGAGAAAGTGTAAAGCGGTACTGAAAGAGTATAATCTGAGACGACATTATGAAACGAAACACGCGGACAAAAACAAGAACATGGACATGGAACAAGGCTACAAAAGGCAGAGATTAAACTAGGCCTCAAATCTCCACCGACAGGCTCCGCCATTCAAAAAAGCCAAATCATTGACCGGCTGCTGTCAAGGCCAGTTTTATTTTGGCAGAAGAGATTCGCTAACCAGTCCGCCATTTACCTAGGGGGATTTCATCAAAACTGCATGATCAAAGTTTGTGACGGTTGCTAAAGAAAAAGACGCTCTTTTTAAATGTGAGTCCACGAGCAGAAACACCATTGCGAAGTAGGTCAGTTGTCAAAAATCAATCCTAAAAAAAACGGCTTGTGAAAAGGAAAGATTTCATTGCATATTCCTTGGCTATTGGATGAGGCTTACCGACATTTCTGACATTGCCCAGTTGTCAATTTTCATCCGGCGATTGGACTCCAGCTAAGCGTGACAGAGGATTTTCACAACACGTCTATAAGCAGCGCAACTACAGGCATGATTTGCATGAAAGTGTCAAGATGTGTAAATGAGATGAGCTGCCTTGGGAAAAACTTCGTGAGTTTGACAGCCCGCGGAGCACCTGCGATGTGTGGACACAAAGGAGCGGACTGGTGGCGAATACGGGAAAGATGCAAGAGGAAAACGCGACAGGTGAGCTGACAGCTTATCATTGTATCATACACCAGGAAGCGTTGTATGAAGCCTTGAAAATGGTATCTGTATGAGCATCATCACGCACACAGTTGCTATCAGAGCCAAAGGTTTGAATCACCGCCAGTTCAAGGCATTTCTGTGGAGTTAGAAGCGGAGCATGGTGTTGCTTATCACTGAGTGTGATATTCGCCAGGAAAGAGTGCTTCAAAAGATAACACCGGAGAACTTCGGCAGAAATTTATCTGTTCTTGGGCAACAAGGGAAAGACTAACACAACTCCGAGGAGCTGAAATGTTTCCATGTGAAATAAACTTTCTACATAGTATTGAGCAATTCTGAGTCTGTCTGGATACCGTGGACTTTGGCTGGGGTCAGGTCTATGTCATAGATATCATACCAGTACAGGCGAGGCATTACTAAAATCAATGACTCGTGAGACGCAGATGCGGAAGAAGAAGGGCGAGGCCACCCTCCAGCTGCCAGACCATGAAAGAAAGCTCTCTACCAGTGTTCCCAGGCGCTGGTTGGCTGATAAAATAGGTATGCTTACGCTGACTTTAGGCGACGTTGCTGACTTTAAGCACAAAAAGCAGGTTGGAACTGCTCGGTAACCCATTTGCTGTTGACGTGGAAAGCTCACCACCAAACCTCCAAATGGAGTTGATTGACCTCCAATGCAATGATGCACTGAGGGCAAAATATGCGGCAGTGGGTGCTGCGGAGTTCGCCCGCTTCCTCCCCGACACAATGCCCCAGCTGCGCATCCAGGCTGCTCAAACGTTGTCTATGTTTGGCAGCACATACCTGTGTGAACAACTTTTTCTTTGATGAACCTGAACAAAACATCACACAGAAGTCGACTTACTGCTGAACACCTCCACTCAATTCTGAGGATTTCCTCAGCTCAGAGCCTTACCCGAACATTGATGAACTTGTGGAAAAGATGGGACACCACCAAGTATCACCCTCAACCTCAAACAAGTGAACATTACTGTGCAATCACATATTTAGAGTTTTTACTCAGTTCAAGTTTAAAAGTTAAAGTTTAATATTTGTTTTCACTGCATGTTACTTCTCCTTAAACAAAGTGTTGTTTTTGATTAATAGATTTTTGCACTTTATTTTATTGTATTTCAATCCAATTATATTTTAAAAATATTTCAGTTGAGTGGATGATAGAAAATTGCTATTATTGTTTTTTTCTTTGAAGTAAATTTAGCCCACTTTTGCTAAAATAGAAAATATAGGCTACTGATGGTGCCTTGAATACCGGTTTCTTTCATTTAATGTTCATGTTATGGGATTTTTATATAAAGGAAATTTGTCTTTTGTGTCTGTTGAAAATTAAAGATTACTGACAGAGCCATAAGAAAATATTGTTTTATTTATCTGATCATATTGGAATATATTTGTTAGGTTTTCAGTAGGTTCAATTAGGTTCACTAGACTATATGCGTCATTTAAAAATTTTTCAATGAACATTCGAACAGTCCGGCCCTCGGCTTGTAGCTAAATTTTTTATTTGGCCCTCCGTCCATTTGACTTTGACACCCCTGTTTTACTGTATTCTCTTTGAATGTACTTTGATCATGAGTTTTTTTCTTCTTCAGGAAATGTGTTATTGTTACTGCAACAATTAATCCATTATATTCCTGGTTTAAAAGCATTCATTTGTACATCTTTTTTTGTTTTTTTTATGTTCTATTAACATTGCATTTATTTAGTTTTAGTTGATGCTACTAAAAAAAACTATTGCCACAAAGGTTTTGATTAGATGTACAACTACCTTTTGATTTGAGTAAGTTATAGTTTTTAATTTGCTTATTAGTTGTTGCAACGTTAATTGTAATTGAGTGCAGACTAATGGCTAGGAAGTAAGCATAACAAAAAATATTACGTTCATTCAACATGAAGTTTGTAGTAAATCTACCTGAAAGGTGTGTGTTATGTTTACATAAACAAAATTGGTTAAATCGATATATATTTTAAGTCACTATAGATCAGTGTAATAAAGTTAGTAATTGTAATTACTTTTAAGTTACATGTAATCAAATGTGTATATTAATTAACAGAAATTATGAAGTGCTCGTGTCGCCAATATAGGAGTTGCATAACTACAAAGGCAGAGCAATCAAGATCATATTGACTTCATTGCGTATCGGTTTACGGTGCATGAATCAAACCGCATGTCAGGCTGCTGTTTTTAGAAATCAAGACAACCCTAACTATATTTATCTGAAAAGAATCACAAAGCCCAAAGATGTAAAAAAAAATGGTATAGCGTGCACTCCAACTATTCTTCAAATGAAGCTTGATTCAGCATAATACTGCAGATTCTGTTTCTCTTTGGGGCCACATGACACACAGCTAAATCCACAAAGAGATAATGTTCTGTCTTAATTGTCCCCAAGATACATAAAATGCTCTGCTTTTTATCAATTTTCTACTAGTGAGATGCAATCACATTTTCCAGACATATGGTCAGAGAATTGTAACAGTAATATTCACAATTTATTAGTCAAATTAAAGACTGTCAATCTCTTATGAATCTCATGAATATGATCAACAATTAAATGAGGAGGGGACCTTAATATCAGAAAATAATTTGAAAGATTTCTATTCAAAATGATAGCGGGAAGCATACCAATTATGAGGACGTTTCCACCACTTTCTGAATCCTCAACTTAAACTATAGCCCTGAATGTAAATGTGACTGTTTCAAACATTACCTGTTCAAATATCAGTTCACCATGTACTAAAGTTGTCTATCACTACAAGATACAACCTAGGGCGATGGACAGCATATGGTCATGGACAAAACGTAAGGTATAGTATAGCCCATAGGGGATGGAAAAGATTGACATACTGTAGAAAATATTCACCTAAAAACAGATCAAGTAAGCAAGCATTACTTCCTGACCCTATCTCAGATAATGTTTCCTTGCTGCCACAGATTTCCTGTAACTGTTTTTGACCTTTAAACAGATCTGTGTTTGTTCCCTTTCTTTTTCTTTGTTCCTGTTTGCTTCGGTGAGCTTCAGAGCCGCATCCTCCTCTCTCTGGGAGTGTTTGCCACCATTTTATTCGTACTGAGTGGCATTTGCTTTGATGTAAAAAGGTGCTTGTTGGACTTCAAAGATAGAACGCCATTACGTTCAGTCCCCTAGGGGCTTGATGGAGGATAAAGCACTAGGGAAGATCTGGAGATCACTGAGTTTTACAAAACCATTTAAAGTTTAACCCCACAAGAGAAAGGTGTCCTAGTCTTTTTCCCAGAGTACTGTAAATCAATAAAACACAAAGCCACTAACAGTATCTGCTGAAGCTCACAACTAACTTAGTATCTGATCAGACAGAAACTACTTGGGAGCCAGCCAGATATCAGTTCAACATGTAAGTTATGTTGAACTGGAAACTCAAAGGAGACTTCCTATCTGAAACTTGTCTGAAGGACTTGGGTTGATCTTACTTTGAGGTGATTTTGGCTCCAGAATTCAGACAATGCTAAAGTGGGAGTAGGGTATGGAGGAGTTTTGTTGATTGAGCCCACATAGGCTGAGAGAACATGTGGGCACAGTCAACAAAACATGTAACAGGGTTTTACAAAAATAATCAGCAGGATTGGACTAAAAAAGAAACATGCGGTCGACTACACCAAATGAAACACCCTGATCAAATCAGGGGTGCTAGGAAACCCCTAATCTACAGAATTATTATTATAATTATTATTATTGAGCAGTTTTGATGTGCCTTTCAGCCAATGTGTTTCAGAGGGTGTTATAGAACCCTTTTGTTTGCAAGTAGCTGATGCTTAACCTTAGCCTGTGGTGGCTATAGTACACGAATAGTACAGTGTGCTATCTTAGTTTGATCACACTTTTGTGTGATCCTGTGTATACAAGAAATCACAATTGTTTAAAAAAGGCTTCTAAAGTTTGTCATTTTCATTTTAAAAATTCCAGACTTGATTTGCCCTAACAAAAATGCAAAAAATAAATGTCCTGTTGCTGCAGGATTAATTTCCTGCTGTGAGAAACTGGTCAAATTAAGACACTACATCTGTAGTTTACAGTCACCCATGACCCATAGACTACTTCCAAGGTAAAGACAAATATTGCTGAATGCTGAAATAAATTAAATTAAATACAATTTTGTGGTCACATACACATGGTTAGCAGATGTTAATGCGAGTGTAGTGAAATGCTTGTGCTTCTAGTTCTGACCGTGCAGTAATATCTAACAAGTAATCTAACAATTTTACAACAACTACCTTATACTACCTTATACACACAAGTGTAAAGGGATGAATAAGTGGGGCAAATAAGTATTTAGTCAGCCACCAATTGTGCAAGTTCTCCCACTTAAAGAGTGGGAGAACTTGAGAGTACGACCCTGCCTCACACAGGAAGCGGCGCAGGTCCTAATCCAGGCACTTGTCATCTCCCGTCTGGATTACTGCAACTCGCTGTTGGCTGGGCTCCCTGCCTGTGCCATTAAACCCCTACAACTCATCCAGAACGCCGCAGCCCGTCTGGTGTTCAACCTTCCCAAGTTCTCTCACGTCACCCCGCTCCTCCGCTCTCTCCACTGGCTTCCAGTTGAAGCTCGTATCCGCTACAAGACCATGGTGCTTGCCTACGGAGCTGTGAGGGGAACGGCACCGCAGTACCTCCAGGCTCTGATCAGGCCCTACACCCAAGCAAGGGCACTGCGTTCATCCACCTCTGGCCTGCTCGCCTCCCTACCACTGAGGAAGTACAGTTCCCGCTCAGCCCAGTCAAAACTGTTCGTTGCTCTGGCCCCCAATGGTGGAACAAACTCCCTCACGACGCCAGGACAGCGGAGTCAATCACCACCTTCCGGAGACACACTGAAACCCCACCTCTTCAAGGAATACCTAGGATAGGATAAGTAATCCTTCTCACCCCCTTAATGATTTAGATGCACTATTGTAAAGTGGCTGTTCCACTGGATGTCAGAAGGTGAATTCACCAATTTGTAAGTCGCTCTGGATAAGAGCGTCTGCTAAATGACTTAAATGTAAATGTA
>NW_027016168.1:0-10330 GCF_036934945.1 Oncorhynchus masou masou | reverse complement strand
GTCAGGATTTGGCCAGGGTTGTTCCGGGTTTTGGTCAGTAGATGCCCCCATTGTGCTTTTTGTCCCTATGTTTTTCCCTTGATCCCCATTATTATTTGCACCTGTGTCTCGTTTCCCCTGATTGTATTTAAACCCTTTGTTTCCCTCAGTTCTGTGCTCTGTGTTTGTATGTTAGCACCCTGCCCTAGTGTTCTGTGTGCTCTTGTCGATTCCGGGTGACGTTCTTGTGGTATTCTGTTTTTGTTTATTTTTGGTGAGTTTCTTTTGAGGTCTTTTGTGTTTTACCTACCACCTTTTGGATTTGCCATTTTTTGTATTTTAGGATTTTTTCTTTATTAAATACACCGTCTTAAGTACTGCTGTGTCTGCATCATCTTCTGGGTTCTGCTGTCTGTCGTGGCTCAGTTGGTTAAGTGACTGTTTCTCACTCCGGAGACCCAGGTTCGAAACCGGGTCCTGACAGAAACACAGAGCCAAAAATGAACCCAGAGGCAGCCAGTTCCCAGGACCTTTTGCCACGCTGTCCCACCACCAGGGAGACTGTCCAACGCCACGAAGCCGCCCTGGTTCAGCAAGAGGCCTTAATGGCTGACATTCTCATCTTCTGTCGGAGATGCTGACTTCCATTAAGCAAATATCTGATCGACTTACCCCGGCAACAGTTCCCGTCCCAGTACCTCAAGTTCACGTACCCATGGCAGTTAACCCCCTGGCTGAACCTCGTCTTCCACCTCCCCAACGGTTCTCAGGTGATCCAAGTGCTTGTAAAGGGTTTCTCACTCAATGTTCTCTCTCCTTTGAGCTGCAACCCTCGTCGTTTCCCACCACGACCGGTCTAAGATCGCATATATCATCACCTGCTGTCGGAAAAAGCCCTGGCCTGGGCTACTGCTGTGTGGGATGCCCATAGTTCCTGCTGTGCCAGCTACTCTGCCTTTGCTGAGGAATTCAAACGAGTGTTTCAAGGCCCAAGCAGTGGTTCTGACTCAGCCAAACAGCTCCTGACTCTCCATCAAGGTTGGCGCAGCGTGACGGACTATGCCATCCAGTTCCGCACGGTGGCAGCAGCGAGTGGCTGGAACACCGAGGGCTCACGGTGTGCTTTCTGAAAGGCCTTTCCGACACTATCCAAGATGAACTGGCCACTCGGGAACCACCGGACAATCTCGAGTCCCTGATCAAGTTGGCCTCACGCATTGACCAGCGTCTGAGAGAGAGAACTCAACCGTAGACCTCTAGTCCCTATCAGTCCCAGCTCCGAGTCCCCACCTTTATCATCACTGGCTCCACCGGAACCCATGCAGATTGGACGCATCTCCCAGGCTGAGAGAGACCGCCGGATGAGGGAGCGACGCTGTCTATATTGCGGCAAACCGGGCCATTTCCGTTCCACGTGTCCCGGGCTCCAGGGAAACGCTCTGTCCCGTACAGACCGGGGGAACTGTAACGGGAAACATAACCTCCTCCCATCCGTCCAACTCCCGTCTGCTCATTCCAGTCACCCTCTCCTGGGACAACCACAAGCTTCACCTTCAAGCCTTGGTAGACTCTGGAGCCGCAGGTAACTTCATGGATGGTGTCTGGGCGAAGGAGAATGGCGTTCCCTCTGAACCTCTAAGTGACCCCATGAGGGTTACTACATTGGATGGAAGCCCTTTGGGATCTGGACTTGTCACTCATGTCACTACCTCCTTGCGACTTTCAGTTTCACAACACCAGGAATTGATGAACTTTCATTTGATCTCCTGTTCCGAGTTCCCTCTCGTCCTTGGATACCCCTGGCTTCACAGCCATAACCCTCACATCGACTGGTCTGTGGGCACTATCAAGCAGTGGGGTCCTACGTGCCAAGCTACTTGTATTTTCCAGAATTCCCCGAGTTCTACTCCCGAGTCTTTGGAATCCATCGACCTGACCCGAGTTCCCGAGTGTTACCATGACCTCAAACTGGTGTTTAGCAAACAGAGGGCCACCATGCTACCACCCCATAGACCTTACGATTGCCCCATCGACCTGTTTCCGGGCACTTGCCCCCCAGGGGTCGGATCTTTTCCCTATCTCCACCCGAACGAGCTGCTATGGATACCTACATCAAGGACGCTCTGGAAGCAGGCCTCATGCGTCCATCCACCTCCCGGCGGGAGCAGGGTTTTTCTTTGTGGCCAAGAAAGACGGTGGGTTACGTCCTTGCATCGACTACCGGGACTCAATGACATAACCGTCCGTAACCGTTACCCGCTACCCCTTATGGCCACAGCCTTCGAGCTGCTCCAGGAAGCAGTTGTTTTCACTAAGCTTGACCTGCGGAACGCATACCATCTTGTGCGGATCAGACCTGGTGACGAGTGGAAGACCGCTTTCAACACGCCTACTGGTCACTATGAATACTTGGTGATGCCCTTCGGCCTGACCAACGCCCCAGCGGTGTTCCAAGCGCTCATAAACGATGTGCTTAGGGATATGCTTAACATATTTGTGTTCGTTTACTTGGATGACATCCTCATCTTTTCGAGCTCCCTTCAAGAACACACTAAGCATGTCAGACAAGTACTCAAACGCCTCCTGGACAGCCATCTGTACGTTAAGCCGGAAAATGTGAATTCCATTCATCCCGAGTACAATTCCTGGGATTTGTAGTGGAACCCGGTCGAATCCAAATGGACCCTAGGAAGGTAGGGGCGGTAGCGGATTGGCCCACCCCAAATCCGTTAAGGATGTTCAGCGTTTCCTGGGCTTCACAAACTTTTACCGCAAGTTCATCAAGAACTTCAGTTTGGTGGCAGCTCCTCTCTCAGCTTTAACCAAAGGTGGCAATGCAAGGTTTTTTGGGGAAGAGAAGCTGAGACGGCCTTCCAAGGACTCAAGCAGCGCATCCTCTCTGCTCCCATCCTGATACTACCGACTACGGATGAACCATTTGTGGTGGAGGTAGACGCATCAGAGGTTGGTGTTGGAGCTGTCCTGTCTCAGAGGGTGAAGACAAGAAGCTTCATCCGTGCGCTTTCTTCTCACACCGGCTTACCCCGACTGAGAGGAACTACGATGTGGGGATCGTGAACTCCTAGCGGTTAAGATGGCATTGAAGGAATGGAGACACTGGCTCGAGGGGGCTTCTCACCCGTTTCAAGTGCTTACGGACCACAAAAATCTGGAGTATATCCAGCAGGTGAAGCGATTGAACTCTAGACAAGCTAGATGGTCTCTTTTCTTCAATCGATTCCAGTTTATCCTCACCTATCGGCCCGGGTCGAAGAATCTCAAACCGGATGCCCTGTCCCGAGTCTACGCTCCTGCCATTCGAGATGACACGGACATGCCTGTCCTTCCTGCTGCTAAGATTGTGGCTCCGATCTCGTGGCAAGTTGAGGATACCGTGAGACGTGCTCAAGCTAGCGAACCGGACCCTAAAGGAGGCCCTGCCAATCGGTTGTTTGTCCCCAAGGCAGTGAGGACTCAGGTCCTTCTGTGGGGGCACTCCTCTCGCCTCACCTGTCATCCGGGCGTAGGTCGCACCTTGGAGTTCATCCAGCGTAAGTTCTGGTGGCCTACCATAAGAGAAGACGTTGCCACTTTCGTCAATGCCTGCCCCGTGTGCTGCCAGGGCAAATCTTCTCACCTCCGCCCTCAAGGACTCCTTCACCCTTTACCTGTTCCCCACAGACCCTGGTCCCATATCTCATTGGACTTTATTACTGGAATTCCTCCATCCCATGGCAATACTACTATCCTAGTCATAATCGACAGGTTTTCAAAGGCGGCCAGGTTCGTCCCTCTGACTAAGTTACCTTCTGCCAAGGAAACGGCTGAGTTGGTAATTAATCATGTGTTCCGAGTCTTCGGCATTCCTCAAGATGTGGTTTCTGACAGAGGTCCCCAGTTCGCCTCAAGGTTTTGGAAGGCCTTCTGCCAACTCATGGGGGCTTCTGCCAGTCTATCTTCAGGGTACCATCCGGAGTCCAACGGCCAAACAGAGGATGAATCAAGAGCTGGAAACCACCCTCCGATGTATGACTCATGACAACCCGTCCACATGGTCATCCTTTATTGTTTGGGCCGAATACGCGCACAACACCTTGCGCTCCTCCTCCACTGGTATGTCCCCGCACGAGTGTCAGTTTGGCTATGCTCCTCCATTGTTCCCGGACCAGGAGGCAGAAGTCAGAGTGCCTTCAGCCTTGAGGTTCGTCAGACGCTGTCGGCTTATGTGGAGGAAGACCCGTCTTAATCTGATGCGTTCCTCACAGAGGTATCAACAACAAGCCAACAGACGTCGCCGTCCCGGGCCTACCCTGCGCCCCGGCCAGAGAGTCTGGCTCTCCACAAGAGACTTACCTCTACGGGTGGAGTCTCGCAAGCTGTCCCAAAAATACATTGGTCCCTTCAAGGTTGCCAGGAGAGTTAACCCAGTTTCTTATCGCCTACACTTACCCAGATCCCTTAAGATTAATCCCACATTTCATGTGTCATTGTTAAAACCTGTTGTTTTTTCTCCCCTTGTCCCGGCAGACAGACCTCCCCCTCCGCCTCGTGTCATTGGAGGCCAGCCGGCTTATACCGTCCACCGGATACTGGATTCCCGCCGGGTGCAGCGGTCCTGGCAGTATCTGGTGGACTGGGAAGGCTACGGTCCTGAGGAGCGCTCCTGGGTTCCTGCCAAAGACATCCTGGACCCTGACCTCATTCGTCAGTTCAGGGTCCTCCACCCTGAGAGAGCTGGTAGGAACGTCAGGAGCCGTTCTTAGGGGGGGATTCTGTCAGGATTTGGCCAGGGTTGTTCCGGGTTTTGGTCAGTAGATGCCCCCATTGTGCTTTTTGTCCCTATGTTTTTCCCTTGATCCCCATTATTATTTGCACCTGTGTCTCGTTTCCCCTGATTGTATTTAAACCCTTTGTTTCCCTCAGTTCTGTGCTCTGTGTTTGTATGTTAGCACCCTGCCCTAGTGTTCTGTGTGCTCTTGTCGATTCCGGGTGACGTTCTTGTGGTATTCTGTTTTTGTTTATTTTTGGTGAGTTTCTTTTGAGGTCTTTTTGTGTTTTACCTACCACCTTTTGGATTTGCCATTTTTTGTATTTTAGGATTTTTTCTTTATTAAATACACCGTCTTAAGTACTGCTGTGTCTGCCTCATCTTCTGGGTTCTGCTGTCTATTCGTGGCTCAGTTGGTTAAGTGACTGTTTCTCACTCCGGAGACCCAGGTTCGAAACCGGGTCCTGACACCTTGTTCATAGATCTAAGGCTTTTGACACTGTAGACCATGCGATAATTTTGGGTAAGCTTTCGTCAATAGGACTGGGATTGGATTCCTGTTGTTGGTTTCATGACTATCTAAAGGATAGAAGTCAGGCTGTTAGAGTCGACAGCATCCAGTTGGAGCCATTGTAGTTGGTTAAAGGTGTCCCACAATGTTCTATACTTGGTCCATTACTGTTCACTCTCTGCATAAACAATATCGGTGATGAGATAAGAAAGTGTCAAATTAATTTATATGCTGATGACACTGTCATGTAGTCTATCGCTTCAACGGCTCACCAAACATTATCACTTTTGGAGACATATTTTAAGATATTACAAGGATCTTTTATACAGCTGAAATTGGTTTTAAATGCAAAGAAAACATATTTTAAGATTTAAGATTTTTAACGAAAGTTGGTTGAAAATACACTTGCACTTATGAGCTTAGATGGTTCTCGAATTAATCAGGTCTCTGCATATAAATACTTAGGGATAAGGTTGGATGATAAACTGTCTTTGAAAATGCATATTGATGAACTTTGTAAACGGCTAAAAATCAAGCTAAGCTTCCTCTATAGAAACAGGACATGTTTGTCCTCTACAAATAGGAGACACATTGTACAAACTACTTTTATGTCTGTTATAGATTATGGTGATATTATTTACATGCATGCTACGGCATCAACACTTAAATCGCTGGATGCTACTTATCATTGCGCACTTAGGTTTATTACGGGTGCTAGCTACAGAACTCACCACTGTGTTTTATGTCATAATGTGGGTTGGACTTCGTTGTCCGTGAGACGAGAACAACATGCTCTCCTGTTTGTCTATAAAGCACTTCTGAATAAGCTACCTTCTTATTTATCATCACTCATCAATATTTGATTTAGAATTCCTAAAACCAGGTCTCAAGCATTGATTACACTAGAGGCCCATGCGGTTTACACAGATTTGGGTATGGCTGCTTTTTCCAGTTACGCTCCTTGCCTATGGAATAGCCTGCAGACTAAACATAAACTTGACTCTTGTCTCCCTGTCGCTCATTTTAAATATTTATTGGAAGATTTTTATTTTTGTATTGCTTGTAACTGTTTCGGGCAATGCAAGTTCTTGTGCTGTTTGGGGAATAACCTGTTAGGGGAATAACCTTTGTGTAAATGTCTCTGCTACTGTATTTTGCCGTATTTTTTGTGTTAACTGTGATCGTTTTTTTTGTCTTGTGTGGTTTCTTAATCATTGTAATAATACATGTATACGCAAGGCCCAGCTGTAAAAGAGACCTTGGTCTCAGTCTGTGTTCCTTGTTGAAATAAAGGAATAATAATAATAATAATAGTCCTACACCTACAATACATTGAGTACAATAGTATCAGTCATTATACCCATAAAACCTAGCGCTAAACCCCGGAAATAGTTCTAATATTTTTTAAACATTAATTTTTGCGTCTGGGATTTTAGAACTATTTCATATAAACTCTGTGTTTCATATTGGCTTAACCTGGCACGACATTTTGGATAACCGCGCAAATCTCTCAGACATGGTAAATTGTATCTATATATTCACGGGTAATTACCTCCCAAAATGAAATGCCAATGGGACTTTCATAAAGAACTACACGTCTTGTCGCAAAGTATGACGTCAAACCCTCAAGGCACCGTTCTCCACGCAAACTCATCGACAAGTAGCCTAGCAAGAAACAGATATTATAGGCGTTTCAGTTTCTCGTGTGTATATCGTTCAGCATTTTTTTTTAAATTGCATAGCTTGCTACCTTAGCGTCTTTAAATGACTATAATTTATTAAGTTACCCTCTGCCTTTGTAGATAACTAGCTGTGCTATGTAACGTTACCGGATTGTAACCACTACTCCAATAAGTACATGTTATCCAACCTCTAAGTGAGAGGCATCGCTAGAGCTGTGTGATAAGGTAAGCCCTGTTTGCTATATGCTAACAAGCACATTTGGTTAGATCAACGATCTGTGGTAAACTAGGTGCTTATGACGCTGATATGTAACGCACGTTGCCTTATTTACAAGTACAAAGAACCAGCATAATGGACTTTTGTGGACTTTTTATTGACCAGTCTTTAGTGAGCTAGCCAGCTACTTTTCCAAATGTGAACATGCTAGCTAGCGTTAGCCCACCAGTGAAAGGATATTTAGCTAGCTAATTAACTTTAATTCACGGTTCGTGTAGTTGATAACATGGCAATGACTTGATAACATGGCAATGATAGTTGGTTAGCATGTCACCACGTAGTCTGACTACACTAATTTAAATGTGAGTTAATGTTAACTAATTATCTAGCTGATGTCGCCGGGTGGGCTAGCTAGTTGGGCACTTTGGTTGCTAGTTAGTCACATTAGCTAAAGTTGGCTGGCTAGCTCACAAAGCACTTGTGGACTCAATGTTTTCTCCATATAAAACACAAACGGGGTTCTTCAATGTTACCTTTTTATTGACAAGGCCTTTAGTGACCTAGCCAGCTAGTTAACGTTAAGCCGGCTCCGAGGATAGTTGGTTAGTTAGCACTTAGTTCACCGTTCGTTTAGTCAGACTTTACAAACGCTAACAAGCCAAATATATGTAGAGTGAGGCGCCTTGGTTGGCTAGTTAGCTACATTACCTGAAGCTGGCTGGCTCGCTAGCTCACAAAGCACTTGTGGGCTCAATGTTGTCCTCATACAAAACACAGACACGGTTTTGTTCCACAAGTGCATCTGTTGTAACGTTACATGATTAATCAAACGACCTGTAAAGTCAGTAAAATGTCTGCAGGGATGGAAATTTAATCTAGCCGGAGGCTAGTACTTCTCAGGCGGGACTAGTAGACAATATGCCAAATTAGCCTGACATAGCAGTGACATTTTCCTTCATAAACATCGCATGCCACAGATTTAGGACCTGCATGTAGAAATCGTGGTCTGCTGGCCGGTACCCAATATCCTTGTTAAATTCTTTATTGCTGTTCACCTTTCAGACGATCCCCATATAACTGTTGGTCATCAATGACCTTAAGGCTGAGGGTTTTAACTTTCCTCTTGAGAATTACAATCAGAAGTACAGTCTTTTAGACTGCCCTGATCATCTAGTTGAGAATTCCAGATGATTCCTCCATCCCAACAGAAATGTCTCATCCACATAGTACGATGTGCAGATAGACCAAAGCCTAGTCTGTTTTACAGTTTTCTACAGTCAAGTATGTGGCTTATGGTATTTTAATATAGATGTTACCATTTTTTTAGTAATTAACTTAGCTAGTAAAAGTAACTTATTTGTTTTGTCTTTCAGATGGACGGACCGGAAACCCAGTGACAACACTCGAGTCTGTAGCTGCCATTTTCCAGTGGGAAAGAGATGGCTCTGTATTTACCAGAGGAGGTAGTTCATCCATCATGGTGGATGAGGAAGATCCAGACTGTGTATAGGCAAACAAGAACAAACAAATAGGATTGAGTGGTGAGTGCAATAAACAATGCTTTTTTCTTTCCAGGAAAAGATGGTGATACAGCATTGGAAAAATACCTACCACTGACCAAATGTCTCTTCGTTTTCCAGTCCAACAGGAGTGAATCCCCCAGGCTATCCGGTGCATGGACATCCTGTGGCAGTGTGATCCGGTTGTGGAGGCGACAGCAGATCGAGCCTGTGGACAGACAGGTCAGTAACTCATTGCCCTCATACAATATTGTGTAAAACATTTAGAATTATAATGGATCCCCATTAGCTGCTACCAAAGCAGCAGGTACTCTTCCTGGGGTCCAGCAAAATTTAAAGCAGTTCATACAAGTGTAAAAACATTACAATACATTCAGTTCACAACACACTGTATGCCCTTAGGCCCCTACTCCACCACTACAGTACTAAATCCATGTGAATGTATAGTGCGTATGTTATCGTGTGTTATGCATGTGTGTATGCACCAATGTTTGTGTTGACTCAGTCAATGAATCTGTAGATGCATCAACATTTGGACTTTGTCCCCTTTCCTCATGTTTTAGAGCAGGAGGTGTGACATGTGAAACATCAGCGCTCACCATGAGAAGCAGTGCATGATCAACACCAGCCTCAGCAAGGAGATCTTGTCACGGCTGTTGAAGGGGAGGACCAAGGTGCAACGTGGTGAGCGTACATATTCTTTATTATTATCACGTCGACAATAAACACTACAAAATAAAGCTATGTGCCCTAAACAAAGTCAACCCACAAAGAAAGGAGGGGAAAAGTGATACCTACGTATGATTCCCAATCAGAGACAACGATAGACAGCTGTCCCTGATTGAGAGCCGTCACCCGACCAAAACATAGAAACACCAAATCATAGAAAACAAACATAGAATGCCCACCCAAATCACACCCATACCAAACCAAATAGAGACATTAAAAGGCTCTCTACGGTCAGGGCGTGACAGATCTGCTGGAAGTGATGTACTCTCTCACTCCGGGGGGTAAGACATAATTTAAACATCACAGATAAAAAAAAATCCCACTGTGCCCATGATAAAATTCAATGTGAGTTCTGAATGAACCTGAGGAGTGCAGCACCAGGGCTGGGCGGTATATCGTGTTTTACTATATACCGGTATTAATTCAGGACCTTTTTCGTCATTACCACTGCTCCATCATTGCTTTCGTCAACCTCCCTCTCCTCATGGTGTACCAGTTGCGAATGGTGCGCTGTCCAACGGTTTTCTGCTGCTCCACCGTGCGCCCGTCAGCCAGGATGCCTGCACGCCCCAGGTGCCCTGGTTTTTTTAAACAATATCAGGCACAGACAGGGATGACAGGGAGGGGGTAGCGATTGTTCTGGCTCAGGTTCAACAAGACATGCGTTTCCACTGAACCTGCCCCGGAGATGGTTCCTTACCCACTACTTGATCTCGTGACAGACGGTTTGTAGTCTTTTGGCCAGGTAAGTTCCATTGACTGCACCTGGTTGGGCACGGCTGGCTTCCTCCACTCGCATTCTACATCCGTATGGCCGATATTGTGAACCGCTAAAAAGGCTGCATGGCTCCACTTTTGAGCTCCATGGAGCCATTCGTATGTGGTAGAGAGAATGATTGATTACATTATAGCTTTAATATATAT
>NW_027016167.1:0-10335 GCF_036934945.1 Oncorhynchus masou masou | reverse complement strand
CATACCCCAACACACACATACTCCCACACACATACTCACACACACACACCCCCACACACACACATACTCCACACACACACACACATACACACACATACTCCCACACATACTCCCACACACACCCCCACACACATACCCCCACACACATACTCCTACACACACATACACCCACACACACATATTCCCACACACATACTCCCACACACACTCCCACACACACACCCCCACATTGACTCCCACACACATACCCGCACACTTACTCCCACACGCATACCCCCACACATATACTCCCACACACACTCCCACACACACATATACTCCCACACACACTCCCACACACACATATACTCCCACACATATACTCCCACACACACATACTCCCACACACATACCCTCCCACACACACATACCCTCCCACACACACATACCCTCCCACACACACATACCCCAACACACACATAAGCATACCCCAACACACACATACCAACACCACCACCCCACACACACACCCCCACACACATACTCCCACACACACATACCCCCACACACACATACTCCCACACACACCCCCCACACACACATACTCCCACACACATACCCCCACACACATACTCCTACACACACATACTCCCACACACATACTCCCACACACACACCCCCACATTGACTCCCACACACATACCCACACACTTACTCCCACACACTTACTCCCACACGCATACCCCCACACATATACTCCCACACACACTCCCACACACATACATACTCCCACACATATACTCCCACACACATACCCCCACATTTATTCCCACACACATACTCCCACACACATACTCCCACACACATATACTCCCACGCACACATACTCCCACACACACATATTCCCACGCACATACTCCCATACACACATACTCCCACACACACACACTCCCACACACATACATACTCCCACACATATACTCCCACACACACATACTCCCACACATATACTCCCACACACATACATACTCCCACACATATACTCCCACATTTACTCCCACACACATACCCCCACATTTATTCCCACACACATACTCCCTACACACACACTCCCACACAAACTCCCACACACATACTCCCACCACACATACTCCCACACACATACTCCCACACACATACTCCCACACACATACTCCCACACATATACTCCCACACACACATACTCCCACACATATACTCCTGCACACACATACCCCCACACACACACACTCCCACACACATATACTCCCACACACATAATCCCACACACATACTCCCACACACACATACTCCCACACACATATACTCCCACACACATATACTCCCACACACATATACTCCCACATACACACCCCCACATTGACTCCCACACACATACCCACACACTTACTCCCACACGCATACCCCCACACATATACTCCCACACACACTCCCACACACACATACTCCCACACATATACTCCCACACACACATACTCCCACACACATACCCTCCCACACACACATACCCCAACACACACATACCCCAACACACACATACCCACACACACACCCTCACACACACATACTCCCACACACACATACCCCCACACACACATACTCCCACACATCACCCCCACACACATACTCCCACACATACCCCACACATACTCCCATACACACATACTCCCACACACATACTCCCACACACACACCCCCACATTGACTCCCACACACATACTCCACACACTTACTCCCACACGCATACCCCCAGACATATACTCCCACACACTCCCACACACATACATACTCCCACACATATACCCACCCCCACATTTATTCCCACACACATACTCCCACACACAAACTCCCACGCACACATACTCCACACACACATACTCCACGCACTCCCATACACACATACTCCCACACACACACACTCCCACACACATACACTCCCACACATATACTCCCACACACACATACACCCACACATATACTCCCACACACATACATACTCCCACACACATACCATTCCCACACACATACCCCCACATTTATTCCCACACATACTCCCACACACATACCCCACACACAAACTCCCACACACAAACTCCCACACACAAACTCCCACACACAAACTCCCACACACATACTCCCACACACATACTCCCACACACAAACTCCCACACACATACTCCCACACATATACTCCCACACACACATACCCCCACACATATACTCGCACACACATACCATCACACATACCCCCACATTTATTCCCACACACAAACTCCCACACACAAACTCCCACACACAAACTCCCACACACAAACTCCCACACACAAACTCCCACACACAAACTCCCACACACAAACTCCCACACACATACTCCCACACACATACTCCCACACACATACTCCCACACACATACTCCCACACACATACTCCCACACACATATACTCCCACACACATATACTCCCACACATAATCCCACACACATAATCCCACACACATACTCCCACACACACATACCCCCACACACACATACTCCCACACATATACTCCCACACACATACCATCACACTCACCCCCACATTTACTCCCACACACATACTCCCACACTTACTCCCACACGCATACCCCACACACATACCCCCACATTTACTCCCACACACAAACTCCCACACACAAACTCCCACACACAAACTCCCACACACAAACTCCCACACACATACTCCCACACACACATACCCCCACACATATACTCGCACACATATACTCCCACACACATACCATCACACTCACCCCCACATTTACTCCCACACACATACTCCCACACTTACTCCCACACGCATACCCCACACGCATACCCCCACACGCATACCCCCACACAATTACTCCCACACACATACCCCCGCACACACATTTGTATGTATTCTGCATTCTCAATTTCTGTGTGTGTTGGGACTTGGGATTTGTGTTTGTTTCTGTGTGTGATGCCGTGCCAGGTCTTCTGTTGTATAATATCAGTGTCACTCTGACCAGTCTCACATGACAGATTCACCCCCTCCTCCTTCTCCTCTCCTCTTCTCACCACCCTTTTCTCTCTCCTGCAGTGTCTCACACTAACTGGCTGTTCTGTTCTGCACCAGTAACACTTTACAACTTTTCTTTACCTTGTTGTAAACAAATCATTCCTCGACATGGAGGTAAGAATCTTAATGACTTCCTTGGTTAAAATGCAGCCTAATTCTTATGGTAACGTGTTGAATAATGGAATGTATGGACCTCTATGAACTTCAGACTCCTCCCATGGTCAGTGTCTTCCCTCCAGTCCGGTACAGAGCTGTAGGAAAGAGCCAGGGCCACAGCACAGTACAGTAAAGAGCTGTAGGACAGAGCCACAGGCCATGCAGGACAGAGCCAAGGCCAGAGCACAGTACAGTACAGGGCTGTAGGACAGAGCCAAGGCCACAGCACAGTACAGTACAGGGCTGTAGGACAGAGCCACGGCCACAGCACAGTACAGTACAGAGCTGTAGGACAGAGCCAAGGCCACAGCACAGTACAGTAAAGAGCTGTAGGACAGAGCCAAGGCCACAGCCCAGTACAGTACAGGGCTGTAGGACAGAGCCAAGGCCACAGCACAGTACAGTACAGGGCTGTAGGACAGAGCCAAGGCCACATCACAGTACATTACAGAGCTGTAGGACAGAGCCAAGGCCACAGCACAGTACAGTACAGGGCTGTAGGACAGAGCCAAGGCCACAGCACAGTACAGTACAGAGCTATAGGACAGAGCCAAGGCCACAGTACAGTACAGAGCTGTAGGACAGAACCAAGGCCACAACACAGTACAGGGCTGTAGGACAGAGCTGTAGGACAGAGCCAAGGCCACATCACAGTACAGTACAGAGCTGTATGACAGAGCCAAGGCCACAGTACAGTACAGAGCCAAGGCCACAGTACAGTACAGTACAGAGCCAAGGCCACAGTACAGTACAGTACAGAGACAAGGCCACAGTACAGCACAGTACAGAGCCAAGGCCACAGCACAGTACAGTACAAAGACAAGGCCACAGTACAGTACAGTACAGAGACAAGGCCACAGCACAGTACAGTACAGAGCTGTAGGACAGAGCTGTAGGACAGAGCCAAGGCCACAGTACAGGCTGCAGGACAGAGCTGTAGGACAGAACCAAGGCCACAGCACAGTACATTACAGAGCTGTAGGACAGAACCAAGGCCACAGTACAGTACAGAGATGTAGGACAGAGCCAATGCCACAGCACAGTACAGTACAGAGCCGCAGGACAGTAGCTGCAGGACAGAGCCAGAGAGCCACAGTCAGCAGGGGCTGTGGACACAGTACATGCAGGGCTGTAGGACAGAACCAAGGCCACAGCACAGTACAGTACAGGGCTGTAGGACAGAGCCAGGGCCACAGCACAGTACAGTACAGGGCTGTAGGACAGAGCCAAGGCCACAGCACAGTACAGTACAGAGCTGTGGGACAGAGCCAAGGCCACAGCACTAGTAGGGGCTGTAGGACAGAGCCAAGGCCACAGCACAGTACAGCACAGGCACAGGACAGAGCCAAGGCCACAGCACAGTACAGAGCTGTAGGACAGAACCAAGGCCACAACACAGTACAGGGCTGTAGGACAGAGCCAAGCCACATCACAGTACAGTACAGAGCTGTAGCGACAGAGCCAGGCCACAGTACAGTACAGTACAGAGCCAAGGCCACAGCACAGTACAGTACAGAGCCAAGGCCACAGTACAGTACAGAGCCAAGGCCACAGCACAGTACAGTACAGAGCTGTAGGACAGAGCTGCAGGACAGAGCCAAGGCCACAGTACAGGGCTGTAGGACAGAGCTGTAGGACAGAACCAAGGCCACAGCACAGTACATTACAGAGCTGTAGGACAGAACCAAGGCCACAGTACAGTACAGAGCTGTAGGACAGAGCCAATGCCACAGCACAGTACAGCACAGTGCCAAGCGCAACAGCACAGCATAGTAAAGTACAGAGACAAGGCCACAACACAGTACAGCACAGAGCCAAGTCCATAGTACAGTACAGAGCTGTAGGACAGAGCCAAGGCCACAGTACAGTACAGAGCTGTAGGACAGAACCAAGGCCACAACACAGTACAGGCTGCAGGACAGCGCTGTAGGACAGAGCCAAGGCCACATCACAGTACAGTACAGAGCTGTAGGACAGAGCCAATGCCACAGTACAGTACAGTACAGAGCTGTAGGACAGAGACAAGGCCACAGCACAGTACAGTACAGAGACAAGGCCACAGCACAGTACAGTACAGAGCTGTAAGTACAGAGACAAGGCCACAGCACAGTACAGCACAGAGCTGTAGGACAGAGCTGTAGGACAGAGCCAAGGCCACAGTACAGGGCTGTAGGACAGAGCTGTAGGACAGAACCAAGGCCACAGCACAGTACATTACAGAGCTGTAGGACAGAACCAAGGCCACAGTACAGTACAGAGATGTAGGACAGAGCCAATGCCACAGCACAGTACAGTACAGAGCCAAGGCCACAGCACAGCACAGTAAAGTACAGAGACAAGGCCACAACACAGTACAGTACAGAGCCAAGTCCACAGTACAGTACAGAGCTGTAGGACAGAGCCAAGGCCACAGTACAGTACAGAGCTGTAAGACATAGCCAAGGCCACAGCACAGTACAGTAAAGAGCTGTAGGACCGAGCCACAGCACAGTACAGTACAGGGCTGTAGGACAGAACCAAGGCCAGAGCACAGTACAGTACAGGGCTGTAGGACAGAGCCAAGGCCACAGCACAGTACAGTACAGGGCTGTAGGACAGAGCCAAGGCCACAGCACAGTACAGTAAAGAGCTGTAGGACAGAGCCAAGGCCACAGCACAGTACAGTAAAGAGCTGTAGGACAGAGCCAAGGCCACAGCACAGTACAGTACAGGGCTGTAGGACAGAGCCAAGGCCACAGCACAGTACAGTACAGGGCTGTAGGACAGAGCCAAGGCCACATCACAGTACATTACAGAGCTGTAGGACAGAGCCAAGGCCACAGCACAGTACAGGGCTGTAGGACAGAGCCAAGGCCACAGCACAGTACAGTACAGAGCAATAGGACAGAGCCAAGGCCACAGTACAGTACAGAGCTGTAGGACAGAACCAAGGCCACAACACAGTACAGGGCTGTAGACAGAGCCAAGGCCACAGTACAGTACAGTACAGAGCCAAGGCCACAGTACAGTACAGTACAGAGCCAAGGCCACAGCACAGTACAGTACAGAGCTGTAGGACAGAGCTGTAGGACAGAGCCAAGGCCACAGTACAGGGCTGTAGGACAGAGCTGTAGGACAGAACCAAGGCCACAGCACAGTACATTACAGAGCTGTAGGACAGAACCAAGGCCACAGTACAGTACAGAGCTGTAGGACAGAGCCAATGCCACAGCACAGTACAGTACAGTGCCAAGGCAACAGCACAGCACAGTAAAGTACAGAGACAAGGCCACAACACAGTACAGTACAGAGCCAAGTCCACAGTACAGTACAGAGCTGTAGGACAGAGCCAAGGCCACAGTACAGTACAGTACAGAGCTGTAGGACAGAGACAAGGCCACAGCACAGTACAGTACAGAGACAAGGCCAGGCACAGTACAGTACAGAGACAAGGCCACGCACAGTACAGTACAGAGACAGAGCTGTAGGACAGAACCAAGGCCACAGAACAGTACAGTACAGAGCTGTAGGACAGAACCAAGGCCACAGAACAGTACAGTACAGAGCTGTAGGACAGAGCCAAGGCCACAGCACAGTACAGTGCAGAGCTGTAAGACAGAACCAAGGCCACAGCACAGTACAGTACAGAGATGTAGGACAGAGCCAAGGCCACAGAACAGTACAGTACAGAGCTGTAAGACAGAACCAAGGCCACAGTACAGTACAGTGCAGAGCTGTAAGACAGAACCAAGGCCACAGTACAGTACAGAGATGTAGGAACAGAACCAAGGCCACAGCACAGTACAGTGCAGAGCTGTAAGACAGAACCAAGGCCACAGCACAGTAGGACAGAGCCAAGGCCACAGCACAGTACAGTACAGAGCTGTAGGACAGAACCAAGGCCACAGCACAGTACAGTACAGAGATGCAGGACAGAGCCAAGGCCACAGAACAGTACAGTACAGAGCTGTAGGACAGAGCCAAGGCCACAGCACAGTACAGTACAGAGCTGTAAGACAGAACCAAGGCCACAGCACAGTACAGTACAGAGATGTAAGACAGAACCAAGGGCACAGTACAGTGCAGAGCTGTAAGACAGAACCAAGGCCACAGCACAGTACAGTACAGAGATGTAGGACAGAGCCAAGGCCACAGCACAGTACAGTACAGAGATGTAGGACAGAGCCAAGGGCACAGAACAGTACAGTACAGAGCTGTAGGACAGAGCCAAGGCCACAGCACAGTACAGTACAGAGCTGTAGGACAGAGCCAAGGCCACAGCACAGTACAGTGCAGAGCTGTAAGACAGAACCAAGGCCACAGCACAGTACAGTGCAGAGCTGTAAGACAGAGCCAAGGCCACAGCACAGTACAGTACAGAGATGTAGGACAGAGCCAAGGGCACAGTACAGTGCAGAGCTGTAAGACAGAGCCAAGGCCACAGCACAGTACAGTACAGAGATGTAGGACAGAGCCAAGGCCACAGCACAGTACAGGTCAGTTCATCCAGAGAGGTGGGAGAGTTCAGCTTGTGGGTCTTTGTCTTTATTCTAACTAGAAAGAGTATCGGTGTCAGGGGAGCTCATGGGTAAAGTAGGCCATGCTGGACAGCGTTAGCTTCTCCCTCTCCTTAATTATGATGGCCTGTTAAGTAATGGGTTTATGCAGACCACACCACCACTCCCTGGGGACTGCAGGGGACTGGGACGGGGCGGAGGAGAGGGACACTGTCACTGTGTCACCAATCTGGACGACATATGGAAAGGCTCCCTTGTTGCGCCAGGTGGACCTCCTTTTCATGCAGAAAGGTCACAGGTGAGCCACAATGCATTTGGTGCTTTGGCTAATGATTATTGGCTTCGAGAAGTATGTCTTTGGATCACTCTGTGAGCACTTTGTCTTGCTGCCACCGACTCCTATTGAAAAGCACCTTACTGAGAGATACAGTTGGAAGAAAGGGGACTGTAGCGACTGGATACAATCCTGGACCTGTAATACTTCCCTGCCATCCAGTATTCCACCCAGTATTCCACCCAGTATTCCACCCAGTATTCCACCCAGTATTCCACCCAGTATTCCATCCAGTATTCCACCCAGTATTCCACCCAGTATTCCACCCAGTATTCCACCCAGTATTCCACCCAGTATTCCACCCAGTATTCCACCCAGTATTCCACCCAGTATTCCATCCAGTATTCCACTCCAGTATTCCACCCAGTATTCCACCCAGTATTCCATCCAGTATTCCATCCAGTATTCCACCCAGTATTCCACCCAGTAGTCCACCCAGTATTCCACCCAGTATTCCACCCAGTATTCCATCCAGTATTCCACCCAGTATTCCACCCAGTATTCCACCCAGTATTCCACCCAGTATTCCACCCAGTATTCCACCCAGTATTCCACCCAGTATTCCACCCAGTATTCCACCCAGTATTCACGTATTCCACCCAGTATTCCACCCAGTATTCCACCCAGTATTCCACCCAGTATTCCACCCAGTATTCCACCAGTATTCCACCCAGTATTCCATCAGTATTCCACTCAGTATTCCACCCAGTATTCCACCCAGTATTCCACCCAGTATTCCACTCAGTATTCCACCCAGTATTCCACCCAGTATTCCACCCAGTATTCCACCAGTATTCCACCCAGTATTCCACCCAAGGCATAGCATCATCTAAGTTGGTTTCTGCTACTTTATCCCTTCTGTCCAGATGAGAACGAGTTCCCAGCTAGTCTGAGTCAGACAAACTGCTGATGAAGCTGTGGTGAGCTTTGTATAAGACCTGAGCTTTCCTGATTCCCCTGTAACATGGAAGCAATAATCTGGTGCCGTCATCAGCATTCCATCTCCCCACACACAGTGCCTCGGGGGAACGAGGGCTCTGTTTCGCCGCATGCTCACACAGTTATACTTCTGCTCGGATTTTGTTTACTGCCCGTCTCTAATGAAAGATTCAATCTTTCCCCCGCTCACGGAGACATGAGTTTGAACTGTGGGGCGACAGCTCTGCTGTTTCGAACTGTGTCGGGCTCACTGAAGGCACAATTCCATTATGTCTTGGGCTGATAGCTTCCTGCTATCATTACCTGTAGAGCGAGACCAAATAAATAGAATTAGTCAATGGGCTAGAGAGACCCTAAAGTAGCTACTTCTTTGTCGATGCAGGTTCAGCAAAATGGTGAATGGTGTTATTAGGAAGGTTAATAACTTGAGTTGTAGTGATCATTTCTAAGTTGAATGAGAGTCAATGAGTATATTAAGTAAATACAGTATATACAGTATACTAAGTTGCCTATCTGCTCTCTGCTTTTCTCATTCCTTTTCTCTTTGGTTTGTTTCACTCTGTATTGTGAGAAGAATAAGTACAGGCTTTGTTCATTTTTTCAGGTAATCGTCCACTTTTATTATACACACGCCAGCACTGCAAATTCCTGCACACAGGAGAAATGTTGTGGTGGGGGATTTCTTTCTGCACCTTGACAAATCTGTAAACCACAGAAAGGTTTTATTTTCCTCTCTCTGTTCGGCTGCTCTGTATAATATTGGTTTAAGTTTTGTTCTGGAGAGAGAGAAGACAATTACTTCTCTGTTTTCTTTCCTTTCTCCTTCTATCCGGTATGTTTTGTCTTTCACTGCTCTCGACGGCACAGGGCTCTTTGGTTCCTCAACGTTGTATTGCTGTACCATACACAAGCGATTGCTTGTGTTCTCTGGGTGACATGACTAGGATACTGTACCTCTGAAGACACACACACACACACACACACACACACACACACACACACACACACACACACACACACACACACACACACACACATACTCAAATACTAACTTTCTATAACATGATATTACTCCATCACCATCAGTGGTATTGTTACAGCACTTATGAGAGTAGCAAGGTGACAGTCGTTAGATCAGACAGTATGGTTAGATAGTGTTGTCATTAGATCAGACAGTATGGGTAGACAGTGTTGTCATTAGATCATACAGTATGGGTAGATAGTGTTGTCATTAGATCATACAGTATGGGAAGATAGTGTTGTCATTAGATCATACAGTACGGGTAGACAGTGTTGAGTGGTCATTACATAATG
>NW_027016166.1:0-10335 GCF_036934945.1 Oncorhynchus masou masou | reverse complement strand
GATACAACCATCCAGGAGACTGTTGAAGGATACGATAGATACACAACCATCCAGGAGACTGTTGAAGGATACCATAGATACAAGCATCCAGGAGACTGTTGCATTGCACTCCTACATTGCGAAGTGGAAACGTCTAGGATCAACAACGGCTCAGCCGCGAAGTGGTAGGCCACACAAACTCACAGAACGGGACCGCTGAGTACTGAAGCGTATAAAAATCATCTTTCCTCAGTTGCAACTCGGTTGTAACACTCAATACCAAGTTCCAAACTGCCTCTGGAAGCAACGTCAGCACAAGAACTGTTAGTCGGGAACTTCATGAAATGGGTTTCCACGGCCGAGCAGCCACATACAAGTCTAAGATCACCATGCGCAATGCCAAGCGTCGTCTGGAGTGGTGTAAAGATCCCCACCATTGGACTCTGGAGCAGTGGAAACACGTTCTCTGGAGTGATAAATCACGCTTCACCATCTGGCAGTCCGATGGATGAATCTGGGTTTGGAGGATGCCAGGAGAACGCTACCTGCCCCAATGCATAGTACCAACTGTAAAGTTTGGTGGAGGAGGACTAATAGTCTGGGGCTGTTTTTCATGGTTTGGGCCCCTTAGTTTCAGTGAAGGGTAATCTTAACGCTACAGCATTCGATGACATTCTAGACGATTCTGTGCTTCCAACTTTGTGGCAACAGTTTGGGGAAGGCCCTTTCCTGTTTGAGCATGACAATGCCCCCCTGTGCACAAAGCGAGGTCCATACAGATGGTTTGTCGCAATCGGTGTGGAAGAACTTGACTGTCCTGCACAGAGCCCTGAACTCAACACCATTGATCCCCATTGGGATGAATCGGAATGCCGACTGCGAGCCAAGCCTCAATCGCCCAACATCAGTGGACAGCCTCACTAATGAGCCTATGGCTGAATGGAAGCAAGTCCCGCAGCAATGTTCCTACATCTAGTGGAAAGCCTTCCCAGAAGAGTGGAGGTTGTTATAGCAGCAATGTTCCTACATCTAGTGGAAAGCCTTCCCAGAAGAGTGGAGGCTGTTATAGCAGCAATGGTCCAACATCTAGTGGAAAGCCTTCCCAGAAGAGTGGAGGCTGTTATAGCAGCAATGTTCCTACATCTAGTGGAAAGCCTTCCCAGAAGAGTGGAGGCTGTTATAGCAGCAATGTTCCTACATCTAGTGGAAAGCCTCCCCAGAAGAGTGGAGGCTGTTATAGCAGCAATGTTCCTACATCTAGTGGAAAGCCTTCCCAGAAGAGTGGAGGCTGTTATAGCAGCAATGTTCCTACATCTAGTGGAAAGCCTCCCCAGAAAAGTGGAGGCTGTTATAGCAGCAAAGGGGGGACCAACTCCACACGAATACCCATGGTTTTGGAATGAGATGTTCGATGAGCAGCTGTCCACATACTTTTGGTCACGTAGTGTACATAAGGTCTTTTATAGCTCATTAGTAACCCATACAGGAAACACTCATAAGGTCTTTTATAGCTCATTAATAACCCATACAGGAAACACTCATAAGGTCTTTTATAGCTCATTAATAACCCATACAGGAAACACACTCATAAGGTCTTTTATAGCTCATTAGTAACCCATACAGGAAACACACTCATAAGGTCTTTTATAGCTCATTAGTAACCCATACAGGAAACACACTCATAAGGTCTTTTATAGCTCATTAGTAACCCATACAGGAAACACTCATAAGGTCTTTTATAGCTCATTAGTAACCCATACAGGAAACACTCATAAGGTCTTTTATAGCTCATTAGTAACCCATACAGGAAACACTCATAAGGTCTTTTATAGCTCATTAATAACCCATACAGGAAACACTCATAAGGTCTTTTATAGCTCATTAGTAACCCATACAGGAAACACTCATAAGGTCTTTTATAGCTCATTAGTAACCCATACAGGAAACACTCATTAAACAGTACACAGACATTGCAACTGCCGTTGATAATTGCAGACGGGAGTAACATTACCGTGACATAACTAAAATGGTCGTTGGTCTTACCCCGTCAAACTGTATGAGAAACTCTGTTTTTAAACGCCGACTGGCATCGTGTTCTCCTTCCCGCCTCTCACAGAGCAGGCTGTCGATCTCATCTGGGAGGACGGCAAACAGACAGGGATCATAACGTCAATGAACAGCTACTGTCTGTTCAGTCTCTCAGAAACAAACAACTAGGGTAAAACATTTTTATTAAAAGCTGTAAAAATGTCCCTTTTTTTTGGACGACCTGAAAAAAATTCACATAGAAATGTGTGTTATAGATCTGTCACTCTCATTGACAGCCTGTCTAAGAAGCAGTAGATCTGTTCTATGTGAGCTAGTTCTATGCTTCTCGTTCTTATGTTTAGTTTTTGCGTCTTTTACTTTCGGTTTTGTACACCAGCTACGAACAGCTGAAAATACAATATTTATGCTTAGGGAAAATATATTTCACAGCGGTTTAGATGGTACAATGATTCTCTACACTATACTTGCTTGTTTAGTCACATAAACTGAAATTAGGCAAAACCTTTGGAATATAAGCTACCAGGAAATGGCAGAGTGATTTCTGCATCTTCAACTAGTCCAATTCACCCCTTACTATGTAAAGGGCTTCGAGTACCTCATTATCTAGAAAGTCGCTATAAAAGTCCAATCCATTATTACAATTAAACGAATGTAATGAACGGTCGGTTTCTTTGGACAGACGAAAAGCCTAGTCCTAGACTAACAACAAAAAACAATGGAACATGTCAAGTTCAAATGTTAATGTTGGACGTCAGATCACTGATTGATGATATTGAGTAGAGAGTAAAATCACTCAAACCAACCAATGAAGATGATGGCAGGCTGTAGTTCTCTGGCCACAGCAAACAGAGCTCTGACCAGCTTCTCTCCCTCTCCCACCTGGGAAGGAGAGATACAGGTCAGAGGTCACTCAAGTACAACGACGAACACTTTACACTGGAAGGTAAAGGGCGACTTTATAAAGTGGTTTTAAAAGAGTTCATAAAGCAGTTTAAAGACGATCAGTTTAAGTATCAATAAACAGATACAACTAGTTAGCTAATCCACTAGTTGGGACATATTTCTACATGGGCCCTGGTCTACAGTAGTCCACTACCCTATAGACCCTGGTCTACAGTAGTCCACTACCCTATAGACCCTGGTCAACAGTAGTCCACTACCCTATAGACCCTGGTCTACAGTAGTCCACTACCCTGGTCAACAGTAGTCCACTACCCACTGGTCTACAGTAGTCCACTACCCTGGTCTACAGTAGTCCACTACCCTGGTCTACAGTAGTCCACTACCCTATAGACCCTGGTCAACAGTAGACCACTACCCTGGTCAACAGTAGTCCACTACCCTATAGACCCTGGTCTACAGTAGTCCACTACCCTGGTCTACAGTAGTCCACTACCCTGGTCTACAGTAGTCCACTACCCTGGTCTACAGTAGTCCACTACCCTGGTCTACAGTAGTCCACTACCCTGGTCAACAGTAGTCCACTACCCTGGTCTACAGTAGTCCACTACCCTGGTCAACAGTAGTCCACTACCCTGGTCAACAGTAGTCCACTACCCTGGTCTACAGTAGTTCACTACCCTATAGACCCTGGTCAACAGTAGTCCACTACCCTATAGACCCTGGTCTACAGTAGTCCACTACCCTATAGGCCCTGGTCGACAGTAGTCCACTACCCTATAGACCCTGGTCAACAGTAGTCCACTACCCTGGTCAACAGTAGTCCACTACCCTGGTCTACAGTAGTCCACTACCCTATAGACCCTGGTCAACAGTAGTCCACTACCCTATAGACCCTGGTCTACAGTAGTCCACTACCCTATAGACCCTGGTCTACAGTAGTCCACTACCCTATAGACCCTGGTCAACAGTAGTCCACTACCCTATAGACCCTGGTCTACAGTAGTCCACTACCCTATAGACCCTGGTCAACAGTAGTCCACTACCCTATAGACCCTGGTCAACAGTAGTCCACTACCCTATAGACCCTGGTCTACAGTAGTCCACTACCCTGGTCTACAGTAGTCCACTACCCTGGTCAACAGTAGTCCACTACCCTATAGGCCCTGGTCAACAGTAGTCCACTACCCTGGTCTACAGTAGTCCACTACCCTATAGACCCTGGTCTACAGTAGTCCACTACCCTATAGACCCTGGTCTACAGTAGTCCACTACCCTATAGACCCTGGTCTACAGTAGTCCACTACCCTGGTCAACAGTAGTCCACTACCCTATAGACCCTGGTCAACAGTAGTCCACTACCCTATAGACCCTGGTCTACAGTAGTCCACTACCCTATAGACCCTGGTCAACAGTAGTCCACTACTCCTGGTCTACAGTAGTCCACTACCCTATAGACCCTGGTCAACAGTAGTCCACTACCCTGGTCAACAGTAGTCCACTACCCTATAGACCCTGGTCTACAGTAGTCCACTACCCTGGTCTACAGTAGTCCACTACCCTATATACCCTGGTCTACAGTAGTCCACTACCCTATAGACCCTGGTCAACAGTAGTCCACTACCCTATAGACCCTGGTCAACAGTAGTCCACTACCCTGGTCAACAGTAGTCCACTACACCTGGTCTACAGTAGTCCACTACCCTATAGACCCTGGTCAACAGTAGTCCACTACCCTATAGACCCTGGTCAACAGTAGTCCACTACCCTATAGACCCTGGTCAACAGTAGTCCACTACCCTATAGACCCTGGTCAACAGTAGTCCACTACCCTATAGACCCTGGTCTACAGTAGTCCACTACCCTATAGACCCTGGTCAACAGTAGTCCACTACCCTATAGACCCTGGTCTACAGTAGTCCACTACCCTATAGACCCTGGTCAACAGTAGTCCACTACCCTATAGACCCTGGTCTACAGTAGTCCACTACCCTATAGACCCTGGTCAACAGTAGTCTACTACCCTGGTCAACAGTAGTCCACTACCCTATAGGCCCTGGTCGACAGTAGTCCACTACCCTGGTCTACAGTAGTCCACTACCCTATAGACCCTGGTCAACAGTAGTCCACTACCCTGGTCAACAGTAGTCACACTAGCCCTACTAGACCCTGGTCAACAGTAGTCCACTACCCTATAGACCCTGGTCTACAGTAGTCCACTACCCTGGTCAACAGTAGTCCACTACCCTATAGACCCTGGTCTACAGTAGTCCACTACCCTGGTCAACAGTAGTCCACTACCCTATAGACCCTGGTCAACAGTAGTCCACTACCCTATAGACCCTGGTCAACAGTAGTCCACTACCCTATAGACCCTGGTCAACAGTAGTCCACTACCCTATAGACCCTGGTCTACAGTAGTCCACTACCCTATAGACCCTGGTCTACAGTAGTCCACTACCCTATAGACCCTGGTCAACAGTAGTCCACTACCCTATAGACCCTGGTCAACAGTAGTCCACTACCCTATAGACCCTGGTCAACAGTAGTCCACTACCCTATAGACCCTGGTCTACTGTAGTCCACTACCCTGGTCAACAGTAGTCCACTACCCTATAGACCCTGGTCAACAGTAGTCCACTACCCTATAGACCCTGGTCAACAGTAGTCCACTACCCTATAGACCCTGGTCAATAGTAGTCCACTACCCTATAGACCCTGGTCAACAGTAGTCCACTACCCTGGTCAACAGTAGTCCACTACCCTATAGACCCTGGTCAACAGTAGTCCACTACCCTATAGACCCTGGTCAACAGTAGTCCACTACCCTGGTCAACAGTAGTCCACTACCCTGGTCTACAGTAGTTCACTACCCTATAGACCCTGGTCAACAGTAGTCCACTACCCTATAGACCCTGGTCAACAGTAGTCCACTACCCTATAGACCCTGGTCAACAGTAGTCCACTACCCTATAGACCCTGGTCAACAGTAGTCCACTACCCTGGTCAACAGTAGTCCACTACCCTGGTCAACAGTAGTCCACTACCCTGGTCAACAGTAGTCCACTACCCTGGTCAACAGTAGTCCACTACCCTATAGACCCTGGTCAACAGTAGTCCACTACCCTATAGACCCTGGTCAACAGTAGTCCACTACCCTATAGACCCTGGTCAACAGTAGTCCACTACCCTATAGACCCTGGTCAACAGTAGTCCACTACCCTGGTCAACAGTAGTCCACTACCCTGGTCAACAGTAGTCCACTACCCTGGTCAACAGTAGTCCACTACCCTGGTCAACAGTAGTCCACTACCCTATAGACCTGGTCAACAGTAGTCCACTACCCTGGTCAACAGTAGTCCACTACCCTATAGACCCTGGTCAACAGTAGTCCACTACCCTATAGACCCTGGTCAACAGTAGTCCACTACCCTGTCGACAGTAGTCCACTACCCTGGTCTACAGTAGTCCACTACCCTATAGACCCTGGTCAACAGTAGTCCACTACCTATAGACCCTGGTCAACAGTAGTCCACTACCCTATAGACCCTGGTCAACAGTAGTCCACTACCCTGGTCTACAGTAGTCCACTACCCTGGTCAACAGTAGTCCACTACCCTATAGACCCTGGTCTACAGTAGTCCACTACCTTATAGACCCTGGTCAACAGTAGTCCCACTACCCTGGTCAACAGTAGTCCACTACCCTATAGACCTGGTCAACAGTAGTCCACTACCCTGGTCTACAGTAGTCCACTACCCTGGTCAACAGTAGTCCACTACCCTATAGACCCTGGTCTACAGTAGTCCACTACCCTGGTCAACAGTAGTCCACTACCCTGGTCAACAGTAGTCCACTACCCTGGTCTACAGTAGTCCACTACCCTGGTCAACAGTAGTCCACTACCCTGGTCTACAGTAGTCCACTACCCTGGTCAACAGTAGTCCACTACCCTGGTCAACAGTAGTCCACTACTCCTGGTCAACAGTAGTCCACTACCCTGGTCAACAGTAGTCCACTACCCAGAGAATAAGGGTGCCATTTTGGACACAGTAAATGACCACAGTCTTAAGACTCCTCACCCATTTAGAGGTCAGACTGGAGGCACTGATGTTAAAGAAGGTGGCATGGGACTCCATGGCTACGGCTTTGGCCTGGGTAGAGGGAAAAACAGATCAATCATTATCATGAGAAAGAGGACTCCATTTCTACTGCTTTGGCCTGGGTAGAGGGAAAAACAGATCAATCATTATCATGAGAAAGAGGACTCCATTTCTACTGCTTTGGCCTGGGTAGAGGGAAAAACAGATCAATCATTATCATGAGAAAGAGGACTCCATTTCTACTGCTTTGGCCTGGGTAGAGGGCAAAACAGATCAATCATTATCATGAGAAAGAGGACTCCATTTCTACTGCTTTGGCCTGGGTAGAGGGTCAAAACAGATCAATCATTATCATGAGAAAGAGGACTCCATTTCTACTGCTTTGGCCTGGGTAGAGGGTCAAAACAGATCAATCATTATCATGAGAAAGAGGACTCCATTTCTACTGCTTTGGCCTGGGTAGAGGGTCAAAACAGATCAATCATTATCATGAGAAAGAGGACTCCATTTCTACTGCTTTGGCCTGGGTAGAGGGTAAAACAGATCAATCATTATCATGAGAAAGAGGACTCCATTTCTACTGCTTTGGCCTGGGTAGAGGGAAAAACAGATCAATCATTATCATGAGAAAGAGGACTCCATTTCTACTGCTTTGGCCTGGGTAGAGGAAAAACAGATCAATCATTATCATGAGAAAGAGGACTCCATGTCTACTGCTTTGGCCTGCAGTAGAGGTAAAAACAGATCAATCATTATCATGAGAAAGAGGACTCCATTTCTACTGCTTTGGCCTGGGTAGAGGGTCAAAACAGATCAATCATTATCATGAGAAAGAGGACTCCATTTCTACTGCTTTGGCCTGGGTAGAGGGTCAAAACAGATCAATCATTATCATGAGAAAGAGGACTCCATTTCTACTGCTTTGGCCTGGGTAGAGGGTCAAAACAGATCAATCATTATCATGAGAAAGAGGACTCCATTTCTACTGCTTTGGCCTGGGTAGAGGGTCAAAACAGATCAATCATTATCATGAGAAAGAGGACTCCATTTCTACTGCTTTGGCCTGGGTAGAGGGTCAAAACAGATCAATCATAATCATGAGAAAGAGGACTCCATTTCTACTGCTTCTGGCCTGGGTAGAGGGACAAGAACAGATCAATCATTATCATGAGAAAGAGGACTCCATTTCTACTGCTTTGGCCTGGGTAGAGGGTCAAAACAGATCAATCATGATCGTGAGAAAGAGGACTTCATTTCTACTGCTTTGGCCTGGGTAGAGAGACACAATAGATACATTTATTATCATGAGAAAGAGGCATAATGTCGTCAACACCATGTGATGTCATTTGATGGTCACAAATGTTTGACTCACCAGCATGGTCTTTCCGTTGCCTGGGGGACCGAAGAGGAGCAGACCTCGTCGGGGATCTGAGACCAGTGAACAGCTAGAGGGGACCAACACAACACCAAAGACTGGAGTAGAGACAACACCACCATAGACTGGACTAGAGACAACACTATAGACTGGAGTAGAGACAACACTGCTATAGACTGGACTAGAGACAACACTACTATAGACTGGACTAGAGACAACACTACTATAGACTGGACTAGAGACAACAACACTATAGACTGGACTAGAGACAACAACACTATAGACTGGACTAGAGACAACAACACTATCGACTGGACTAGAGACAACAACACTATAGACTGGACTAGAGAACACCACTACAGACTGGACTAGAGACAGCACCACTACAGACTGGACTAGAGACAACACCACTATAGACTGGACTAGAGACAACACCACTATAGACTGGACTAGAGACAACACCACTATAGACTGGACGTAGAGAACAACACCACCATAGACTGGACTAGAGACAACACCACCATAGACTGGAGTAGAGACAACACCACCATAGACTGGACTAGAGAACAACACACACCACTGGACTGGATGTAGAGACAACACCACTACAGACTGGTGGCAGAGACAACACTATAGACTGGACTAGAGAAACAACACTATAGACTGGACTAGGAGACAACAACACTATAGACAGGACTAGAGACAACAACACTATAGACTGGTACTAGAGACAACACTATAGAGCTGGACTAGTGGCAACACTATAGACCGGACTAGTGGCAACACTATAGACCGGACTAGAGACAACACTATAGACTGGACTAGAGACAACACTATAGACTGGACTAGAGACAACACTATAGACTGGACTAGAGACAACACTATAGACTGGACTAGAGACAACACTACAGACTGGACTAGAGACAACACTACAGACTGGACTAGAGACAACACTACAGACTGGACTAGAGACAACACTATAGACTAGACTAGAGACAACACTATAGACTGGACTAGAGACAACACTACAGACTGGACTAGAGACAACACAATAGACTGGACTAGAGACAAACAACACTACAGACTGGACTAGAGAGACAACAACACTATAGACTGGACTAGAGACAACAACACTATAGACTGGACTAGAGAAACAACACTACAGACTGGACTAGAGACAACAACACTATAGACTGGAGTAGAGAACAACACTACAGACTGGACTAGAGACAACAACACTATAGACTGGAGTAGAGACAACACTACAGACTGGACTAGAGACAACACTACAGACTGGACTAGATTGAATACGTACTCACACCGGCTACGACACTCGTCTTATGTGGCACAGCCGTGAGCTGTCCAGTGACCCGAGCCTACCAGGCGAGCTAAATCACTTCTATGTTCAAGCTTTGAGGCAAGCAATACTGAGGCATGCATGAGAGCATCAGCTGTCATGGACGACCGTGTGATCACGCTCTAAGTAGCCGACGTGAGTAAGACCTTTAAACAGGTCAACATTCACAAGGCCGCAGGGCCAGACGGATTACCAGGACGTGTACTCCGGGCATGTGCTGACCAACTGGCAGGTGTCTTCACCGACATTTTCAACATGTCACAGATTGAGTCTGTAATACCAACATGTTTCAAGCAGACCACCATAGTCCCTGTGCCCAAGAACACAAAGGCAACCTGCCTAAATTACTACCGACCCGTAAAGCACTCACGCCTGTAGCCATGAAGTGCTTTGAAAGGCTGGTCATGGCTCATATCAACACCATTATCCCAGAAACCCTAGACCCACTCCAATTTCCACACTGCTCTAACAGATCAACAGATGACGCAATCTCTATTGCACTCCACACTGCCCTGACCCACCTGGACAAAAGAAACACCTATGTGAGAATGCTGTTCATTGACTACAGCTCA
>NW_027016165.1:0-10341 GCF_036934945.1 Oncorhynchus masou masou | reverse complement strand
TCCTTAGCGTTCCTAACAGGAGACTGGAATGTTACCGTTCCTTAGCGTTCCTAACAGGAGACTGGAATGTTACCGTTCCTCAGCGTTCCTAACAGGAGACTGGAATGTTACCGTTCCTTAGCGTTCCTAACAGGAGACTGGAATGTTACCGTTCCTTAGCGTTCCTAACAGGAGACTGGAATGTTACCGTTCCTTAGCGTTCCTAACAGGAGACTGGAATGTTACCGTTCCTTAGCGTTCCTAACAGGAGACTGGAATGTTACCGTTCCTTAGCGTTCCTAACAGGAGACTGGAATGTTACCGTTCCTTAGCGTTCCTAACAGGAGACTGGAATGTTACCGTTCCTTAGCGTTCCTAACAGGAGACTGGAATGTTACCGTTCCTTAGCGTTCCTAACAGGAGACTGGAATGTTACCGTTCCTTAAGCGTTCCCTAACAGGAGACTGGAATGTTACCGTTCCTTAGCGTTCCTAACAGGAGACTGGAATGTTACCGTTCCTTAGCGTTCCTAACAGGAGACTGGAATGTTACCGTTCTCAAGCGTTCCTAACAGGAGACTGGAATGTTGCGTTCCTTAAGCGTTCCTAACAGGAGACTGGAATATTACCGTTCCTTAGCGTTCCTAACAGGAGACTGAGTGTTCTATTTCCTAACAGGACTGGAATATTACCGTTCTTAGCGTTCCCTAACAGGAGACTGGAATGTTACCGTTCGTTAGCGTTCCTAACAGGAGACTGGAATGTTACCGTTTCTTAAGGCGTTTCCTAACAGGTGAGCTGGAATATTACCGTTCCTTGGCGTTCTAACAGGCTGGAATGTTACGTTCCTTGGCGTTTCTAACAGGAAACTGGAATGTTACCGTTCCTTACCGGCGCGTTCCTAAACAGGAGACTGGAATGTTACCGTTCCCTTAGCGTTCCTAACAGGGACTGGAATGTTGCCGTTCCTTAGCGTTCCCTAACAGGGGACTGGAATGTTACCGTTCCTTAAGCGTTCCTAACAGGAGACTGGAATGTTGTTCCGTTCCTAACAGGGAGACTGGAATGTTACCGTTCCTTAGCGTTTCCTAACAGGGAGACTGGAATGTTACCGTTCCTCAGCGTTCCCTAACAGGAGACTGGAATGTTACCGTTCCTTAGCGTTCCCAACAGGAGACTGGAATGTTACCGTTCCTAACAGGAGACTGGAATGTTTTTCGTTCTAACAGGAGACTGGAATGTTACCGTTCCTTAGCGTTCCTAACAGGGGACTGGAATGTTACCGTTCCTTAGCGTTCCCTAACAGGAGACTGGAATGTTACGTTCCTAACAGGAGACTGGCGTTCCTAACAGGAGACTGGAATGTTACCTTCCTTAGCGTTCCTAACAGGAGACTGGAATGTTGCCGTTCATAGCGTTCCTAACAGGAGACTGGAATGTTACCGTTCCTTAAGCGTTCTAACAGGGGACTGGAATGTTACCGTTCCTTAGCGTTCCTAACAGGGACTGGAATGTTGCCGTTCCTTAGCGTTCCTAACAGGAGACTGGAATGTTGCCGTTCCTAACAGGAGACGGAATGTTACGTTCCCAACAGGAGACTGGAATGTTACCCGTTCCTCAGCGTTCCTAACAGGAGACTGGAATGTTACCGTTCCTTAGCGTTTCTAACAGGAGACTGGAATGTTACCGTTCCTCAGGAGACTGTTCCGTTCCTAACAGGAGACTGGAATGCGTTTACCGTTCCTTAGCGTTCCTAACAGGACTGGAATGTTACCGTTCCTTAGCGTTCCTAACAGGAGACTGGAATGTTACCGTTCCTTAGCGTTCCTAACAGGGACTGGAATGCTACCGTTCCTTAGCGTTCCTAACAGGAGACTGGAATGTTTACCGTTCCTTAAGCGTTCCTAACAGAGATTGGAATGTTACTGCTCCTAACAGGAGACTGGAATGCTGCGTTCCTAACAGAAGACTGGAATGTTACGTTCTTAAGGCTCCCTTAACAGGAGACTGGAATGTTCCGTTCCTCATAGTGTTCCTAACAGGAGACTGGAATGTTACCGTTCCTTAGCGTTCCTAACAGGAGACTGGAATGTTACCGTTCCTCAGCGTTCCTAACAGGAGACTGAATGTTACGTTCTTAGCGTTCCTAACAGGAGACTGGAATGTTACCGTTCCTTAGTGTTCCTAACAGGAGACTGGAATGTTACCGTTCCTCTAGCATACCTAACAGGAGACTGGAATGTTACCGTTCCTTAGCGTTCCTAACAGGAGACTGGAATGTTTACCGTTCCTTAGCGTTCCTAACAGGAGACTGGAATGCTACCGCTCCTTAGCGTTCCCAACAGGAGACTGGAATGTTACCGTTCCTAATTCCTAACAGGAGACTGGAATGTTACCGTTCTTAGCGTTCCTAACAGGAGACTGGAATGTTACCGTTCCTTAAGCGTTCCCACAGGAGAGACTGGAATGTTACGTTCCTTGGCGTTCCTAACAGGAGACTGGAATGTTTCTGTTCCTTAGCTCCGAACAGGAGACTGGAATGTTTGCGTTCCTCAGCGTTCCGAACAGGAGACTGGAATGTTACTGTTCCTTAGTGTTCCTAACAGGAGACTGGAATACTGTTCCTTAGCGTTCCTAACAGAGACTGGAATGTTACCGTTCCTTAGCGTTCCTAACAGGAGACTGGAATGTTACCGTTCCTCAGCGTTCCTAACAGGAGACTGGAATGTTACCGTTCCTTAGCGTTCCCAACAGGGAGACTGGAATACACGTTCCTCAGCGCCCGAACAGGAGACTGGAATGTTTGCCGTGTCCCTAACAGGAGACTGGAATGTTACCGTTCCTTAGCGTTCCTAACAGGAGACTGGAATGTTACCGTTCCTTAGCGTTCCTAACAGGAGACTGGAATGTTACTGTTCCTTAGCGTTCCTAACAGGAGACTGGAATGTTGCCGTTCCTTAGCGTTCTACAGGAGACTGGAATGTTACCGTTCCTTAGCGTTCCTAACAGGAGACTGGAATGTTACCGTTCCTCAGCGCTCCTAACAGGAGACTGGAATGTTGCCGTTCCTAACAGAAGACTGGAATGTTACCGCTCCTTAGCGTTCTAACAGGGACTGGAATGTTCCGTTCCCTCAGCGTTCCTAACAGGAGACTGGAATGTTGCGTTCCTTAGCGTTCCTAACAGGACTGGAATGTTAAACAAGTTCCCTAACAGGAGACTGGAATGCTACCGTTCTTAGCGTTCCTAACAGGAGACTGGAATGTTACTGTTCCTTAGCGTTCCTAACAGGAGACTGGAATGTTGCCGTTCCTTAAGCGTTCTAACAGGAGACTGGAATGTTTCTGTTCCTTAGCGCTCCTAACAGGAGACTGGAATGTTACGTTCCTCAGCGTTCCTAACAGGAGACTGGAATGTTACCGTTCCTTAGCGTTCCTAACAGGAGACTGGAATGTTACCGTTCCTTAGCGTTCCTAACAGGGGACTGGAATGTTACCGTTCCTTAGCGTTCCTAACAGGAGACTGGAATGTTACCGTTCCTTACATTTAACATTTACATTTAAGTCATTAATTATAGAGTACAGTATATACCTAGTATAGAGTACAGTATATACATAGTATAGAGTACAGTATATACCTAGTATAGAGTACAGTATATACATAGTATAGAGTACAGTATATACATAGTATAGAGTACAGTATATACATAGTATAGAGTACAGTAGATACATAGTATAGAGTACAGTAGATACATTTACATTTAACATTTACATTTAAGTCATTTAGCAGACGCTCTTATCCAGAGCGACTTACAAATTGGTGAATTCACCTTCTGACATCAGTGGAACAGCCACTTTACAATAGTGCATCTAAATCATTTAAGGGGGGGTGAGTAGGATTGCTTTATCCTATCCTAGGTATTCCTTGAAGAGGTGGGGTTTCAGGTGTCTCCGGAAGGTGGTGATTGACTCCGCTGTCCTGGCGTCGTGAGGGAGTTTGTTCCACCATTGGGGGGCCAGAGCAGCGAACAGTTTTGACTGGGCTGAGCGGGAACTGTACTTCCTCAGTGGTAGGGAGGCGAGCAGGCCAGAGGTGGATGAACGCAGTGCCCTTGTTTGGGTGTAGGGCCTGATCAGAGCCTGGAGGTACTGCGGTGCCGTTCCCCTCACAGCTCCGTAGGCAAGCACCATGGTCTTGTAGCGGATGCGAGCTTCAACTGGAAGCCAGTGGAGAGAGCGGAGGAGTGGGGTGACGTGAGAGAACTTGGGAAGGTTGAACACCAGACGGGCTGCGGCGTTCTGGATGAGTTGTAGGGGTTTAATGGCACAGGCAGGGAGCCCAGCCAACAGCGAGTTGCAGTAATCCAGACGGGAGATGACAAGTGCCTGGATTAGGACCTGCGCCGCTTCCTGTGTGAGGCAGGGTCGTACTCTGCGGATGTTGTAGAGCATGAACCTACAGGAACGGGCCACCGCCTTGATGTTAGTTGAGAACGACAGGGTGTTGTCCAGGATCACGCCAAGGTTCTTAGCGCTCTGGAAGGAGGACACAATGGAGTTGTCAACCGTGATGGCGAGATCATGGAACAGGCAGTCCTTCCCCGGGAGGAAGAGCAGCTCCGTCTTGCCGAGGTTCAGCTTGAGGTGGTGATCCGTCATCCACACTGATATGTCTGCCAGACATGCAGAGATGCGATTCGCCACCTGGTCATCAGAAGGGGAAAGGAGAAGATTAATTGTGTGTCGTCTGCATAGCAATGATAGGAGAGACCATGTGAGGTTATGACAGAGCCAAGTGACTTGGTGTATAGCGAGAATAGGAGAGGGCCTAGAACAGAGCCCTGGGGGACACCAGTGGTGAGAGCGTGTGGCGAGGAGACAGATTCTCGCCACGCCACCTGGTAGGAGCGACCTGTCAGGTAGGACGCAATCCAAGTGTGGGCCGCACCGGAGATGCCCAACTCGGAGAGGGTGGAGAGGAGGATCTGATGGTTCACAGTGTCGAAGGCAGCCGATAGGTCTAGAAGGATGAGAGCAGAGGAGAGAGAGTTAGCTTTAGCAGTGCGGAACGCCTCCGTGATACAGAGAAGAGCAGTCTCAGTTGAATGACTAGTCTTGAAACCTGACTGATTTGGATCAAGAAGGTCATTCTGAGAGAGATAGTGGGAGAGCTGGCCAAGGACGGCACGTTCAAGAGTTTTGGAGAGAAAAGAAAGAAGGGATACTGGTCTGTAGTTGTTGACATCGGAGGGATCGAGTGTAGGTTTTTTCAGAAGGGGTGCAACTCTCGCTCTCTTGAAGACGGAAGGGACGTAGCCAGCGGTCAGGGATGAGTTGATGAGCGAGGTGAGGTAAGGGAGAAGGTCTCCGGAAATGGTCTGGAGAAGAGAGGAGGGGATAGGGTCAAGCGGACAGGTTGTTGGGCGGCCGGCCGTCACAAGAAGCGAGATTTCATCTGGAGAGAGAGGGAGAAAGAGGTCAGAGCACAGGGTAGGGCAGTGTGATCAGAACCAGGGGTTTGGCTGTAAGTGCTGTTATTGTGGAAAAGTCTAGGAGAAACAACGGCTCAGCAGTGAAGTGGTAGGCCGCACAAGCTAACAGAACAGGACCGCCGAGTGAAGAAGTGTATAGCGCGTAAAAATCCTCTGTCATCAGATTGCAACACTACCGAGTTCCAAACTGCCTCTGGAAGCAACATCAGCACAAGAACTGTTCATTGGGAGTTTCATGAAATGGGTTTCCATGGCCGAGCAGCCGCACACAAGGCTAACATCACCATGTGCAATGCCAAGTGCTGGCTGAAGTGGTGTAAATCTTGGTTCCATTGGACTCTGGAGCAGTGGAAACGCATTCTCTGGAGTGATGAATCCCGCTTCACCATCTGGCAGTCCAACGGATGAATCTGGGTTTGGTGGATACCAGGAGAACGCTACCTGCCTCAATGCATAGTGCCAACTGTAAAGTTTGGTGGATAAGGAATAACAGTCTGGGGCTGTTTTTCATGGTTCGGGGTAGGGCCCTTAGTTCCAGTTAACAGAAATCTTAATGCTACAGCATACAATGACATTCTAGATGATTACGTGCTTCCAACTTTGTGGTAACAGTTTGGGAAAGACCCGCTCCTGCTTCATCATGACAATGCCCCTCGAGCACAAAGCGAGGTCCATACAACATGTTTTTTTCAACATCGGTGTGGAAGAATTTGACTGGCCTGCACAGAGCCCTGACCTTAACCCCCATCGAACACCTTTTGAATGTATTGAAACGCAGACTGCCAGCCAGGCCTTATTGCCCAACTTCACAGCCCCGACCTCACTAATGCTCTTGTGGCTGAATGGAAGCAAGTCCCCGCAGCAATGTTCCAACATCTAGTGGAAAGCCTTCCCAGAGGAGTGGAGGCTGTTATAGTAGCAATGTTCCAACATCTAGTGGAAAGCCTTCCCAGAGGAGTGGAGGCTGTTATAGTAGCAATGTTCCAACATCTAGTGGAAAGCCTTCCCAGAAGAGTGGAGGCTGTTATAGTAGCAATGTTCCAACATCTAGTGGAAAGCCTTCCCAGAAGAGTGGAGGCTGTTATAGCAGCAATGTTCCAACATCTAGTGGAAAACCTTCCCAGAAGAGTGGAGGCTGTTATAGCAGCAAAGGGGAGACCAACTCCAAAGTGAATGCCAATGATTTTACAATGATCCATGCTGTGTAACACAGCAGCAGATATCTATTTAATTCTGATGCTCTGCCCAAACTGTGCCCTCTCCCTCTCCCCAACCGCTGACATCAGAAGCCTACAAGCCTCCAGACACTTGGCCTGGCTGACATGGGGCACCATGGACAATTCTCCAGACACTTGGCCTGGATGACAGGGGGCACCACGGACAAGTCTCCAGACACTTGGCCTGGCTAGCAGAGGGCACCATGGACAAGCTAAGACGGGCACAGTGAACAGGGTGCTGGAGTAAGAGCCTTACGGTCTCTGAGATACTTTGATCGGGATTTAGGTGGCTGTAACAATACTGCAGGCTTCAAATACAACAGGCTACAACTCCGTGATGTCAGAGTCTGGTGGCGGTGTGTGCTGTGTGTACGGGTTGATTGTTTTAGGCTGAGCGGGTTTGGCTGAACGCTGGGAAAAGGAAATCCCTTGTTTGGGGCGGCAGCCATGTTATTAAGAAGTGACTGACTGGTTGTTCTGTTGTGCTGCATTGGTACAAGGTACAGTCAGGAGTTATATAATGCTAATACGTCGTATGGCGCTACCGTTATCAAACGTGTTTGTTGTGCTGCAGTGATTGATTGACTGATCGATCGGTTGATTAGTTAATTATTATTTTGTTCTTCAATATCTGGTTTATTGATTGATTGTATATTGAATGATTGCATTGGTTGTTTTATTGCATTTAACAATGAAACAATGACCTGGATAAGATTAAATAATGGCATTAACCGTAGTAAAAAATAGCCTTCATGTCAGTGTGTAAAACCTCTATGTTCTCTCAGTGTTTATTGGTCAATAATCTCGCTAACGTCCGGTAAACGGCGTGTTTTTGCAGAACTACCTGACCACAAACATCAATAACCGACAGTTTTCACCCCAAAGTGTTTCAAAATCACTTCTGACTTTGTTTAGCAACATGTTGGTTGGGATTTCAAAAGGCATAGAGGGCAGTTAGTTGTGCTACTGAGGTTATTGTGTTGCACATGAACGAAGGCATCCAAATGGCAGCCCCAGCTAGCATGTTTGATGCCTTGGAAGTTGTGGAAATGTACGTTTTTGGTTTCCTGTGAGTCCTGGGAACGAAGCCATACATTTCCTGACCGGTAAAAACAGAAAAGTTTTTTTTAAAGTTCTGAGAACGGAAGTGAACTTGTTACGCTTGTTCTGGGAACATACATTTGTTTTAGGTTGCATTGAGGTTTTGAGAATGTTTTACTCTGGTTCCAGGGAGGTTCTGAGAATGTTTTATTCTGGTTCCAGGGAGGTTCTGAGAATGTTTTACTCTGGTTCCAGGGAGGTTCTGAGAATGTTTTACTATGGTTCCAGGGAGGTTCTGAGAATGTTTTACTATGGTTCCAGGGAGGTTCTGAGAACGTTTTAATATGGTTCCAGGGAGGTTCTGAGAATGTTTTACTATGGTTCCAGGGAGGTTCTGAGAACGTTTTAATATGGTTCCAGGGAGGTTCTGAGAATGTTTTACTCTGGTTCCATGGAGGTTCTGAGAATGTTTTAATATGGTTCAATGGAGGTTCTGAGAATGTTTTACTCTGGTTCCATGGAGGTTCTGAGAATGTTTTACTCTGGTTCCAGGGAGGTTCTGAGAATGTTTTCCTCTCTCTTAACCTATAATATCATGTTGTCTGTCCGTGGAATTAGTCCACCATGCCACCAGGATGGAGCTAGCACGCCATGATTTATATGGATACTAAACTGTTCAGTTTCGTCAATTCAAACAGACCCCATTTTTAAAATTCATTTTATTTCACCTTTATTTAACCAGGTAGGCCAGAACACCTTTATTTAACCAGGTAGGCCAGATCACCTTTATTTAACCAGGTTAGGCCAGATCACCTTTATTTAACCAGGTAGGCCAGATCACCTTTATTTAACCAGGTAGGCCAGATCACCTTTATTTAACCAGGTAGGCCAGATCACCTTTATTTAACCAGGTAGACCAGATCACCTTTATTTAACCAGGTAGACCAGATCACCTTTATTTAACCAGGTAGGCCAGTTGAGAACAAGTTCTCATTTACAACTGAGACCTGGCCAAGATAAAGCAAAGCAGTGCGACAAAAAACAACAACACAGAGTTACACATGGAATAAACAAACATACAATCAATAACACAATAGAAATATGTATATACAGTATGTGCAAATGGAGTAAGATTAGGGAGTTAAGGCAATAAATAGGCCATAGTGTAATTACAATTTAGCAAATTAATACTGGTGTGATAGATGTGCAGAGGATGATGTGCAAGTAGAAACACTGGTGTAATAGATGTGCAGAGGATGATGTGCAAGTAGAAACACTGGTGTGATAGATGTGCAGAGGATGATGTGCAAGTAGAAACACTGGTGTGATAGATGTGCAGAGGATGATGTGCAAGTAGAAACACTGGTGTGATAGATGTGCAGAGGATGATGTGCAAGTAGAAACACTGGTGTGATAGATGTGCAGAGGATGATGTGCAAGTAGAAACACTGGTGTGATAGATGTGCAGAGGATGATGTGCAAGTAGAAACACTGGTGTGATAGATGTGCAGAGGATGATGTGCAAGTAGAAACACTGGTGTGATAGATGTGCAGAGGATGATGTGCAAGTAGAAACACTGGTGTGATAGATGTGCAGAGGATGATGTGCAAGTAGAAACACTGGTGTGATAGATGTGCAGAGGATGATGTGCAAGTAGAAACACTGGTGTGATAGATGTACAGAGGATGCTGTGCAAGTAGAAACACTGGTGTGATAGATGTGCAGAGGATGATGTACAAGTAGAAACACTGGTGTGATAGATGTGCAGAGGATGATGTGCAAGTAGAAACACTGGTGTGCAAAAGAGTAAATAAAAAGTAAATAAAAACAATATGGGGATGAGGTAGGTAGTTGGATGGACTATTCAAAGGAAACAAACACTCATTAATTAACTTCATGTACGGCCAATTAGTGGGTGTGGCCAACACACCTGAACACACGTCTTAATTAAGAAAGAGGATATGGAGAGTTTTGTTGATGCTGAGAACAGAACGTTCAGGTTTTTAAATAACATTCTTAGAACGTTCTCTGAATGTTACTAACATTTTCTTGTGTTTTTTGTTGTTGTTACGGAACCTTTTCTTAAGGTTCTCAGAACAATTTGAAAACATGACTTTAAATAGAACCACGAGGAAACCTGTAGGAAACGTTATGCTGAAGTACTGAAAATCCAACAGGAGAACGTGGTTGTTCTCTGAACTATTTGAGAACATTCCCAATGTCAAACCAGTTGGAGAACATTGTTTCTTAACGTTCTCTGCACTATTTGAGAACATTCCCAATGTCAAACCAGTTGGAGAACGTTGTTTCTTAACGTTCTCTGAACTCTTTGAGAACATTCCCAATGTCAAACCAGTTGGAGAACATTGTTTCTTAACGTTCTCTGAACTATTCGAGAACATTCCCAATGTCAAACCAGTTGGACAACGTTGTTTCTTAACGTTCTTTGAACTATTCGAGAACATTCCCAATGTCAAACCAGTTGGAGAACGTTGTTTCTTAACTTTCTCTGAACTATTTGAGAACATTCCCAATGTCAAACCAGTTGGAGAACGTTGTTTCTTAACTTTCTCTGAACTATTTGAGAACATTCCCAATGTCAAACCAGTTGGA
>NW_027016164.1:0-10345 GCF_036934945.1 Oncorhynchus masou masou | reverse complement strand
AACGTTTCCTCTGTGCTGTCTGATACTGCTGCCCTTATGAGAGAGTCAATACCACTATAACGTTTCCTCTGTGCTGTCTGATACTGCTGCCCTTATGAGAGAGTCAATACCACTATAACGTTTCCTCTGCGCTGTCTGATACTGCTGCCCTTATGAGAGAGTCAATACCACTATAACGTTTCCTCTGCGCTGTCTGATACTGCTGCCCTTATGAGAGAGTCAATACCACTATAACGTTTCCTCTGCGCTGTCTGATACTGCTGCCCTTATGAGAGAGTCAATACCACTATAACATTTCCTCTGCTTCTCTGTGCTGTCTGATACTGCTGCCCTTATGAGAGAGTCAATACCACTATAACGTTTCCTCTGCTTCTCTGTGCTGTCTGATACTGCTGCCCTTATGAGAGAGTCAATACCACTATAACGTTTCCTCTGCTTCTCTGTGCTGTCGGATACTGCTGCCCTTATGAGAGAGTCAATACCACTATAACGTTTCCTCTGTGCTGTCTGATTCTGCTGCCCAGAGCGTCGGTAGAGGATGTGTGCTCAACAAGCGGTATGGCAGTAGGCCGAGATATGGAAATACATTCAGAGTTGGTCCCTGTTAAGATACCTTGACATGTAAACCATTTCCTGTCTTCATCTCCACGTTATTCATGAGCTGATCTGCTATCTGTATAATCAGCAACTCGATTTGGTCAAATAGGAGATATTCTGGAATTCGTTGGTGGTTATCTAGTAACTTCGATCATGTGACTTTTGATTGACTATCAGTTACAAAGTTTGTATGATTGGACAACACAGTAGCCTAGTCGGGTGTGCTCTGTGTCGAGAGAGCACAGGCCTACTGCTGAAAGGCACTGAATTCATTGAGGAACATGATAACGGTTTTAAAATTGTATTTATTCCGGTATCAAGCAAACACCATCTGCAGCGTATCTTGCTGCCGACTTGAGCGGACTCCAAGCAGGGGCAGTTCGTTTCACGTCTCAGGCCCTCGGCCTGCGCAGCGAGAGGGCGGATTTAACCGTTTCAGAGAGTAGTGAATGTGCTTCTATAAAAGCAAATCCGGGAGGCATAGCCGGGGGACGAACATAACGAACAAACCAGTGTTCAAGATTCCACTCGTTGGTGAAGAGGCGCTGATAGAACTGTCAGACCAAGAATATAAGCCTTCTGACCTTTGATCAACGCTGGGAGCAATATTTCGATGTTGAGCCATAATTGATTTTCTTTATTGTGTAGAAAATATATATTTTTGTTATTGACTTTTCAAATTAGAATAAATGTCCGAGGTCCGGACCGAGGTGTCCTCACTTGTAGCCAGCCCACCCACAGTATTCAGCCATAACGAGTTGCATTGAGTGAGACTCACCCAGAAGACGAAGTTGAAGACGAACAACAGATATTTGACGCAAGTCTCTCCTCCCGTCAGTAGCGCCATGGTCCGTCTGTCTGTCAGATGAAGAGATGTGAGCGTCTATAATACTGTTACAAGCTCAGCACCAATAGTTGGTGATTCCGGTCAGTTGGGGCGAATCAGACAAGTCCTCAGTCCTTTTGTCTCTGCTGTCTGTGTGCTGTGCTGCTGGTGCCTGTAGCGCACAGCACTCCACCTCAGACACAAATTGTCTGCCACTTTTTCTTTCTCTCTCTCTCTCTCTCTCTCTCTCTCTTTCTCTTTCATTCTTTTTTTTTCTTTAGGTTTTTTATTGTCAATATACAGAATACTGAACAACTCGTCAGATTTGAGTCCTGTATATTTAGTCAGGTTGTTACTCAACTGTATATGTGTGTGAGGCTGAGGAGATTCACTCTGACAAGCAAGGTGACTGTGATTTACAGGTCCAGATCAGCCTCTCTGTTAATTACAGGTCAGATCAGCCTCTCTGTTAATTACAGGTCAGATCAGCCTCTCTGTTAATTACAGGTCAGATCAGCCTCTCTGTTTCAGATCAGCCTCTCTGTAAATTACCAGGTCAGATCAGCCTCTGTAAATTACAGGTCAGATCAGCCTCTCTGTTAATTACAGGTCAGATCAGCCTCTCTGTTAATTACACGTCAGATCAGCCTCTCCCTGTTGAGTGCAGGTCAGTCAGCCTCTCTGTTAATTACACGTCAGATCAGCCTCTCTGTAAATTATAGGTCAGATCAGCCTCTCTGTTAATTACAGGTCAGACCAGCCTCTCTGTGAAATTACAGGTCAGATCAGCCTCTCTGTTAATTACAGGTCAGATCAGCCTCTCTGTTAATTACAGGTCAGATCCCAGCCTCTCTGTTAATTACAGGTCAGATCCCTCTCTGTTAATTACGTCAGATCCCTCTCTACTAACCTCTCTGTTAATTACAGGTCCCAGATCAAGTTGAGATCAGCCTCTCTGTTAATTACAGGTCAGATCAGCCTCTGTTAATTACAGGTCAGATCAGCCCTCTCTGTTAATTACAGGTCAGATCCAGCCTCTCTGTTAATTACAGGTCAGATCTGCCTCTCTGTTAATTACAGGTCAGATCAGCCTCTGTAAGTACAGGTCAGATCAAGAAAACTGTTAATTACAGGTCAGATCAGCCTCTCTGTTAATTACAGGTCAGATCAGCCTCTGTTGAGTACAGGTCAGATCAGCCTCTCTGTTAATTACAGGTCAGATCAACCTCTCTGTTAATTACAGGTCAGATCAGCCTCTCTGTTAATTACAGGTCAGATCCAGCCTCTCTGTTAATTACAGGTCAGATCAGCCTCTCTGTTAATTACAGGTCAGATCAGCCTCTCTGTTAATTACAGGTCAGATCAGCCTCTCTGTTAATTACAGGTCAGATCAGCCTCTCTGTTAATTACTGTGTCTGTTAATTACAGGTCAGATCAGCCTCTCTGTTAATTACTGGGTCAGATCAGCCTCTATTGAGTACCAGGTCAGATCCTTCTCTGTTAATTACAGGTCAGATCCCAACCTCTCTGTTAATTACAGGTCAGATCAACCTCTCTGTTAATTACAGGTCAGATCAGCCTCTCTGTTAATTACAGGTCAGATCAGCCTCTGTTAATTACAGGTCAGATCAGCCTCTCTGTAAATTACAGGTCAGATCCAGCCTCTCTGTTAATTACAGGTCAGATCAACCTCTCTGTTAATTACAGGTCAGATCAGCCTCTCTGTTAATTACAGGTCAGATCAGCCTCTCTGTTAATTACAGGTCAGATCAGCCTCTCTGTTAATTACAGGTCAGATCAGCCTCTCTGTTAATTACAGGTCAGATCAACCTCTCTGTTAATTACAGGTCAGATCAGCCTCTCTGTTAATTACAGGTCAGATCAACCTCTCTGTTAATTACAGGTCAGATCAGCCTCTCTGTAAATTACAGGTCAGATCAGCCTCTCTGTTGAGTACAGGTCAGATCAGCCTCTCTGGTAATACAGGTCAGATCAGCCTCTCTGTAAGAGGTACAGGTCAGATGAGCCTCTCTGTTAATTACAGGTCAGATCAACCTCTCTGTTAATTACAGGTCAGATCCAGCCTCTCTGTTAAGTACAGGTCCAGATCAGCCTCTCTGTTAATTACAGGTCAGATCCAGCCTCTCTGTTAATTACAGGTCAGATCAGCCTCTCTGTTAATTACAGGTCAGATCAGCCTCTCTATTGATACAGGTCAGATCAGCCTCTCTGTTAATTACAGGTCAGATCAGCCTCTCTGTTAATTACCCAGGTCAGATCCCAGCCTCTCTGTTAATTGCAGGTCAGATCAGCCTCTCTGTTAATTACAGGTCAGATCAGCCTCTCTGTTAATTACAGGTCAGATCAGCCTCTCTGTTAATTACAGGTCAGATCAGCCTCTCTGTTAATTACAGGTCAGATCAGCCTCTCTGTTAATTACAGGTCAGATCAGCCTCTCTGTTAATTACAGGTCAGATCAGCCTCTCTGTAAATTACAGGTCAGATCAGCCTCTCTATTGACTACAGGTCAGATCCAGCCTCTCTGTTAATTACAGGTCAGATCAGCCTCTCTGAAATTACAGGTCAGATCCAGCCTCTCTGTTAATTACAGGTCAGATCCCAGCCTCTCTGTAAATTACAGGTCAGATCAGCCTCTCTGTTAATTACAGGTCAGATCAGCCTCTGTTAATTACAGGTCAGATCCAGCCTCTCTGTTAATTACAGGTCAGATCCCAGCCTCTCTGTTAATTACAGGTCAGATCAGCCTCTCTGTTAATTACAGGTCAGATCAGCCTCTCTGTTAATTACAGGTCAGATCAGCCTCTCTGTTAATTACAGGTCAGATCAGCCTCTCTGTAAATTACAGGTCAGATCAGCCTCTGTTAATTACAGGTCAGATCAGCCTCTCTGTTAATTACAGGTCAGATCAGCCTCTCTGTTAATTACAGGTCAGATCAGCCTCTCTGTTAATTACAGGTCAGATCAGCCTCTCTGTTAATTACAGGTCAGATCAGCCTCTCTGTTAATTACAGGTCAGATCCAGCCTCTCTGTTAATTACAGGTCAGATCAGCCTCTCTGTTAATTACAGGTCAGATCAGCCTCTCTGTTAATTACAGGTCAGATCAGCCTCTCTGTTAATTACAGGTCAGATCAGCCTCTCTGTTAATTACAGGTCAGATCAGCCTCTCTGTTAATTACAGGTCAGATCAGCCTCTCTGTTAATTACAGGTCAGATCAGCCTCTCTGTAAATTACAGGTCAGATCAGCCTCTCTGTTAATTACAGGTCAGATCAGCCTCTCTGTTAATTACAGGTCAGATCAGCCTCTCTGTTAATTACAGGTCAGATCAGCCTCTCTGTTAATTACAGGTCAGATCAGCCTCTCTGTTAATTACAGGTCAGATCAGCCTCTCTGTTAATTACAGGTCAGATCAGCCTCTCTGTAAATTACAGGTCAGATCAGCCTCTCTGTTAATTACAGGTCAGATCAGCCTCTCTGTTAATTACAGGTCAGATCAGCCTCTCTGTAAATTACAGGTCAGATCAGACTCTCTGTTAATTACAGGTCAGATCAGCCTCTCTGTTAATTACAGGTCAGATCAGCCTCTCTGTTAATTACAGGTCAGGTCATCAGCCTCTCTGTTAATTACAGGTCAGATCAGCCTCTCTGTTAATTACAGGTCAGATCAGCCTCTCTGTTAATTACAGGTCAGATCAGCCTCTCTGTTAATTACAGGTCAGATCAGCCTCTCTGTTAATTACAGGTCAGATCAGCCTCTCTGTTAATTACAGGTCAGATCAGCCTCTCTGTTAATTACAGGTCAGATCAGCCTCTCTGTAAATTACAGGTCAGATCAGCCTCTCTGTTAATTACAGGTCAGATCAGCCTCTCTGTTAATTACAGGTCAGATCAGCCTCTCTGTTAATTACAGGTCAGATCAGCCTCTCTGTTAATTACAGGTCAGATCAGCCTCTCTGTTAATTACAGGTCAGATCAGCCTCTCTGTTAATTACAGGTCAGATCAGCCTCTCTGTTAATTACAGGTCAGATCAGCCTCTCTGTTAATTACAGGTCAGATCAGCCTCTCTGTAAATTACAGGTCAGATCAGCCTCTCTGTTAACTACAGGTCAGATCAGCCTCTCTGTTAATTACAGGTCAGATCAGCCTCTCTGTTAATTACAGGTCAGATCAGCCTCTGTTAATTACAGGTCAGATCAGCCTCTCTGTTAATTACAGGTCAGATCAGCCTCTCTGTTAATTACAGGTCAGATCAGCCTCTCTGTTAATTACAGGTCAGATCAGCCTCTCTGTTAATTACAGGTCAGATCAGCCTCTGTTAATTACAGGTCAGATCAGCCTCTCTGTTAATTACAGGTCAGATCAGCCTCTCTGTAAATTACAGGTCAGATCAGCCTCTCTGTTAATTACAGGTCAGATCAGCCTCTGTTAATTACAGGTCAGATCAGCCTCTCTGTAAATTACAGGTCAGATCAGACTCTCTGTTAATTACAGGTCAGATCAGCCTCTCTGTTAATTACAGGTCAGATCAGCCTCTCTGTTAATTACAGGTCAGATCAGCCTCTCTGTTAATTACAGGTCAGATCAGCCTCTCTGTTAATTACAGGTCAGATCAGCCTCTCTGTTAATTACAGGTCAGATCAGCCTCTCTGTTAATTACAGGTCAGATCAGCCTCTCTGTTAATTACAGGTCAGATCAGCCTCTCTGTTAATTACAGGTCAGATCAGCCTCTCTGTTAATTACAGGTCAGATCAGCCTCTCTGTAAATTACAGGTCAGATCAGCCTCTCTGTTAATTACAGGTCAGATCAGCCTCTCTGTTAATTACAGGTCAGATCAGCCTCTCTGTTAATTACAGGTCAGATCAGCCTCTCTGTTAATTACAGGTCAGATCAGCCTCTCTGTTAATTACAGGTCAGATCAGCCTCTCTGTTAATTACAGGTCAGATCAGCCTCTCTGTTAATTACAGGTCAGATCAGCCTCTCTCTGGCTCTTTGCTTAGTCTGAGTCCTGACACACACACACCCATACACATGCACGGATAGAGGGTCAGAGAAGCAGGGACAGAGGGACAGTGTCCAGAACAATGGTTCCTGTTTTGTGCAGAGAGTCTGTCTTCCCACTGCACTGTGATACACATACCACACATAGCCCGTCCTTTGTGTGTGTATTACTGTAATCATGGACCAGGTTTAGCCTGCACCATTGACGATGATGATTGCGATGGCTGCCTCATATCTGTGAGCAGTGCAGGATGAATGTTGGTGTGTGTGTAACGGTGTGTGTGTGTAGGGGGTGTGTGTAACGGTGTGTGTGTATAGGGGTGTGTGTGTAGGGGTGTGTGTGTGTAGGGGTGTGTGTGGAAAGGGGTGTGTGTGTGTAGGGGTGTGTGTATAGGGGTGTGTGTATAGGGGTGTGTGTGTGTAGGGGTGTGTGTGTATAGGGGTGTGTGTGTGTAGGGGTGTGTGTGGAAAGGGGTGTGTGTGTGTAGGGGTGTGTGTATAGGGGTGTGTGTATAGGGTGTGTGTGTGTAGGGGTGTGTGTGGAAAAAGTGTGTGTGTGTAGGGGTGTGTGTGGAAAAGGGTGTGTGTGTATAGGGGTGTGTGTGTGTAGGGGTGTGTGTGTATAGGGGTGTGTGTGTGTGTAGGGGTGTGTGTGGAAAGGGTGTGTGTATAGGGGTGTGTGTGTGTGGGGGGTGTGTGTGGAAAGGGGTGTGTGTTTGTAGGGGTGTGTGTGGAAAGGGGGTGTGTGTGTAGGGGTGTGTGTATAGGGGTGTGTGTGTGTAGGGGTGTGTGTGTGTAGCGGTGTGTGTGTGTCGTGGTGTGTATGTGGTGGTGTGTGTGTATAGCGGTGTATGTGTAGTGGTGTGTGTGTGTGTGTAGGGGTGTGTGTTTGTGTATAGGGGTGTGTGTGTGTAGGGGTGTGTGTTTGTGTATAGGGGTGTGTGTGTGTAGGGGTGTGTGTGTAGTGGTGTATGTGTAGTGGTGTGTGTGTGTAGGGGCGTGTGTTTGTGTATAGCGGTGTGTGTGTAGGGATGTGTGTGTGTAGGGATGTGTGTTTGTGTTTAGAGGTGTGTGTGTGTGTAGGGGGGTGTGTGCAGCGGTGTATGTGTAGTGGTGTGTGTGTGTGTGTAGGGGTGTGTGTGTAGTGGTGTATGTGTAGTGGTGTGTGTGTAGGGATGTGTGTTTGTGTTTAGGGGTGTGTGTGCTGCTGCTCAGTTTCAACTGTTCTGCCTTATTATTATTGGACCCTGCTGGTCATTTATGAACATTTGAACATCTTGGCCATGTTCTGTTATAATCTCTACCCGGCACAGCCAGAAGAGGACTGGCCACCCCACATAGCCTGGTTCCTCTCTAGGTTTCTTCCTAGGTTTTGGCCTTTCTAGGAGTTTTCCAAGCCACCGTGCTTCTACACCTGCATTGCTTGCTGTTTGGGGTTTTAGGCTGGGTTTCTGTACAGCACTTTGAGATATCAGCTGATGTACGAAGGGCTATATAAATCAATTTGATTTGATTTGTGTGTGTGTAGGGTGTGTGTGCAGCGGTGTATGTGTGTGTAGTGGTGTGTGTCTGTAGTGGTGTATATGTAGTGGTGTGTGTGTGTAGGGGTGTGTGTTTCTGTATAGTGGTGTGTGTGTAGGGGTGTGTGTTTCTGTATAGTGGTGTGTGTGTAGGGGTGTGTGTGTAAAGGTGTGTGTGTGTAGTGGTGTGTGTGTAGGTGTGTGTGTGTGTAGGGGTGTGTGTGTGTAGGGGTGTGTCTATAGGGGTGTGTGTGTAGTGGTGTGTGTGTAGGTGTGTGTGTAGGGGTGTGTGTGTTGTAGTGTATGTGTAGGTGTGTATGTGGGGGTGTGTGTGTAGTGGTGTGTGTTTAGGGGTGTGTGTGTAGGTGTGTGTGTGTAGGGGTGTGTGTGTAGTGGTGTGTGTGTAGTGGTGTGTGTGTGTAGGGGTGTGTGTGTAGTGGTGTGTGTGTAGTGGTGTGTGTGTAGGGGTGTGTGTGTGTAGTGGTGTGTGTGTAGTGGTGTGTGTGTGTAGGGGTGTGTGTGTAGTGGTGTGTGTGTGTAGGGTTGTGTGTGTAGTGGTGTGTGTGTAGTAATGTGTGTGTGTAGGGGTGTGTGTGTAGTGGTGTGTGTGTGTAGGGGTGTGTGTGTAGTGGTGTGTGTGTAGTGGTGTGTGTGTGTGTAGGGGTGTGTGTGTAGTGGTGTGTGTGTAGGGGTGTGTGTGTAGTGGTGTGTGTGTAGTGGTGTGTGTGTGTAGGGGTGTGTGTGTAGTGGTGTGTGTGTGGGGGTGTGTGTGTAGTGGTGTGTGTGTAGTGTTGTGTGTGTGTAGGGGTGTGTGTGTAGTGGTGTGTGTGTTTAGGGGTGTGTGTGTAGTGGTGTGTGTGTGTGTGTGTGTGTGTAGTGGTGTGTGTGTAGTGGTGTGTGTGTGTAGGGGTGTGTGTGTAGTGGTGTGTGTGTAGTGGTGTGTGTGTGTGTAGGGGTGTGTGTGTAGTGGTGTGTGTGTAGGGGTGTGTGTGTAGTGGTGTGTGTGTAGTGGTGTGTGTGTAGGTGTGTGTGTGTAGGAGTGAGTGTGTGTGTGTGTGTGTGTGTGTGTGTGTGTGTGTGTGTGTGTGTGTGTGTGTGTGTCTAGTAGTGTGTTTAGGGGTGTGTGTAGGTGTGTGTGTATAGTGGTGTGTGTGTCTCTGTTCCTCCCAAAACAACAACAGCCTCCAAAAGCAGCAGTCTGTCCAGACAAAGACCTTGTGTTGGGCTGTGGTGAGTGCCAGGACTGAAGAGGCTGTGGTGTGATGTGACAGGGGAGGAGGGAGGGAGAGAAGGGCTATTCATCACATTCCTGATGCACAATCACATTATTGAAATGTTTCAAATACAATACAAACTACTGTGTTGTAATAACATTGTTACATTATCCACACTGTGTTGTGATAACAGGGTTACATTATCAAATTACATTTATTTATATAGCCCTTCTAACATCAGCTGATGTCTCAAAGTGCTGTACAGAAGCCCAGCCTAAAACCCCAAACAGCAGGCAATGCAGGTGTAGAAGCACGGTGGCTAGGAAAAACTAGGAAGAAAAACCTAGGAAGAAACCTAGAGAGGAACCAGGCTATGTGGGGTGGCCAGTCCTCTTCTGGCTGTGCCGGGTAGAGAGGAACCAGGCTATGTGGGGTGGCCAGTCCTCTTCTGGCTGTGCCGGGTAGAGAGGAACCAGGCTATGTGGGGTGGCCAGTCCTCTTCTGGCTGTGCCGGGTAGAGAGGAACCAGGCTATGAGGGGTGGCCAGTCCTCTTCAGCTGTGCCGGGTGGAGATTATAAACCTAGAGAGGAACCAGGCTATGAGGGGTGGCCAGTCCTCTTCTGGCTGTGCCGGGTAGAGAGGAACCAGGCTATGTGGGGTGGCCAGTCCTCTTCTGGCTGTGCCGGGTAGAGAGGAACCAGGCTATGAGGGGTGGCCAGTCCTCTTCTGGCTGTGCCGGGTAGAGAGGAACCAGGCTATGTGGGGTGGCCAGTCCTCTTCTGGCTGTGCCGGGTGGAGATTATAAACCTAGAGAGGAACCAGGCTATGAGGGGTGGCCAGTCCTCTTCTGGCTGTGCCGGGTAGAGAGGAACCAGGCTATGTGGGGTGGCCAGTCCTCTTCTGGCTGTGCGGGTAGAGGAAACCAGGCTATGAGGGGGGTGGCCAGTCCTCTTCTGGCTGTGCCGGGTAGAGAGGAACCAGGCTATGTGGGGTGGCCAGTCCTCTTCTGGCTGTGCCGGGTAGAGAACCAGGCTATGAGGGTGGCCAGTCCTCTTCTGGCTGTGCCGGGTAGAGAGGAACCAGGCTATGAGGGGTGGCCAGTCCTCTTCAGCTGTGCCCTTTAGAGAGGAACCAGGCTATGAGGGTGGCCAGTCCTCTTCAGC
>NW_027016163.1:246080-261064 GCF_036934945.1 Oncorhynchus masou masou | reverse complement strand
GGCGTCTCTACCCCAGTGCCCTTGTCGTCTCTACCCCAGTGTCCTTGTCGTCTCTACCCCAGTGTCCTTGTCGTCTCTACCCCAGTGTCCTGCTGGTCTCTACCCCAGTTTCCTGCTGGTCACTACCCCAGTGTCCTTGTCGTCTCTACCCCAGTGTCCTTGTCGTCTCTACCCCAGTGTCCTGCTGGTCTCTACCCCAGTTTCCTGCTGGTCTCTACCCCAGTGCCCTTGTCGTCTCTACCCCGGTGCCCTTGTCGTCTCTACCCCGGTGTCCTTGTCGTCTCTACCCCGGTGTCCTTGTCGTCTCTACCCCGGTGTCCTGCTCGTCTCTACCCCGGTGTCCTGCTCGTCTCTACCCCGGTGTCCTTGTCGTCTCTACCCCGGTGTCCTTGTCGTCTCTACCCCAGTGTCCTTGTCGTCTCTACCCCAGTGTCCTTGTCGTCTCTACCCCAGTGTCCTTGTCGTCTCTACCCCAGTGTCCTGCTGGTCTCTACCCCAGTTTCCTGCTGGTCTCTACCCCAGTGTCCTTGTCGTCTCTACCCCAGTGTCCTTGTCGTCTCTACCCCAGTGTCCTGCTGGTCTCTACCCCAGTGTCCTTGTCGTCTCTACCCCGGTGTCCTTGTCGTCTCTACCCCAGTGTCCTTGTCGTCTCTACCCCAGTGTCCTTGTCGTCTCTACCCCAGTGTCCTTGTCGTCTCTACCCCAGTGTCCTTGTCGTCTCTACCCCAGTGTCCTTGTCGTCTCTACCCCAGTGTCCTTGTCGTCTCTACCCCAGTGTCCTTGTCGTCTCTACCCCAGTGTCCTTGTCGTCTCTACCCCGGTGTCCTTGTCGTCTTACAGGGTTTGTTTTACAGGGTCAGTCATAGTAGTATGATAGGTGTTGTTTTACGGGGTCAGTCATAGTAGTATGATATGTGTTGTTTTACAGGGTCAGTCATAGTAGTATGATAGGTGTTGTTTTACAGGGTTAGTCATTGTAGTATGATAGGTCTAGTGTAATGTGTTGTTTTACAGGGTCAGTCATAGTTGTATGTCCCTCCCTGGAAATCATTATGGTTAAGTGCCTTGCTCAAGGTCACATCAACAGATTTTTCAGCTTGTCCGCGCCGGTATTCAAACCAGCAACCTTTCGTTAACTGGCCCAATGCTCTAACCACTTGGCTGTTGCACTTGCTCTTTGGTTGACATATTTAAAGCAGTCAGAAACATTGAAATGTCAATAGTTCGGAATGTTAGGTCAGGTTGTAAAACAAAAAGTCTCATCTAGGATTCAATCTCGCAACCTCATCTAAGTCTAAGATTCAAATAGCAAACTTGTTTATGTCCGGGATTCAAAAATAGCAACCTTCCCTACGTCCGGGATTCAAACTAGCAATATTGTCGTCCGGGATTCAAACGAGCAACTTTCTCTACATCCGGGATTCAAACTAGCAACATTGTCTACGTCCGGGATTCACCCAGTAACCTTGTCTATGGCCGGGATTTAAACTAGCAACCTTGTCTAAGTCCGGGATTCAAATTAGCAACCTTGTCTAAGTCCGGGATTCAAACTAGCAACCTTGTCTGAGTCCGGGATTCAAACCAGCAACCTTGTCTACATCCGGGATTCAAACTAGCAACCTTCCCTACATCCGGGATTCAAACTAGCAACCTTGTCTACGTCCGGGATTCAAACTAGCAACATTGTCTACGTCCGGGATTCAAACAAGCAACTTTCCCTACATCCGGGATTCAAACTAGCAACTTTGTCTACGTCTGGGATTCAAACTAGCAACCTTGTCTAAGTCCGGGATTCAATCTAGCAACCTTGTCTATGGTCGGGATTCAAACTAGCAACCTTCCCCTACGTCCGGGATTCAAACTAGCAACCTTCCCTACGTCCGGGATTCAAACTAGCAACCTTGTCTACGTCCGGGATTCAAACTAGCAACCTTGTCTACGTCCGGGATTCAAACTAGCAACCTTCCCTATGTCCGAGATTCAAACTACAACCTTCCTTGTCTATGTCCGAGATTCAAACTAGCAACCTTGTCTATGTCCGGGATTCAAACTAGCAACCTTCCCTACGTCCGGGATTCAAACTAGCAACCTTCCCTACGTCCGGGATTCAAACGAGCAACTTTCTCTACATCCGGGATTCAAACTAGCAACATTGTCTACGTCCGGGATTCAATCTAGTAACCTTGTCTATGGCCGGGATTTAAACTAGCAACCTTGTCTAAGTCCGGGATTCAAATTAGCAACCTTGTCTAAGTCCGGGATTCAAACTAGCAACCTTGTCTGAGTCCGGGATTCAAACTAGCAACCTTGTCTATGTCCGGGATTCAAACTAGCAACCTTCCCTACATCCGGGATTCAAACTAGCAACCTTGTCTACGTCCGGGATTCAAACTAGCAACATTGTCTACGTCCGGGATTCAAACAAGCAACTTTCCCTACATCCGGGATTCAAACTAGCAACCTTGTCTACGTCTGGGATTCAAACTAGCAACCTTGTCTAAGTCCGGGATTCAATCTAGCAACCTTGTCTATGGTCGGGATTCAAACTAGCAACCTTCCCTACGTCCGGATTCAAACTAGCAACCTTCCCTACGTCCGGGATTCAAACTAGCAACCTTCCCTACGTCCGGGATTCAAACTAGCAACCTTGTCTACGTCCGGGATTCAAACTAGCAACCTTGATTCTACGTCCGGGATTCAAACTAGCAACCTTCCCTACGTCCGGATTCAAACTAGCAACCTTCCCTATCTACGTCCAAACTAGATTCAATCTAGCAACCTTCCCTATGTCGAGATTCAAACTAGTCCTATGTCCGAGATTCAAACTAGCAACCTTGTCTATGTCCGGGATTCAAACTAGCAACCTTCCCTACGTCCGGGATTCAAACTAGCAACCTTGTCTAAGTCGAGATTCAAACCCATCGTGGGGTTTTAAAGGCAAATGTTTCCTCGTTCGGGAAGATCCCATTCACGGTCAAATCTGTCGGCCCAATCAGAACCTTTAAATACACCTAGAACCTAAACCTGAGATCGGATTGAATGCCAGCCGGGTGGATCGAGGGGTGTGGTCTAACAGGGTGTGTGTGTTCTCTTGGCAGGCTGGTGAAATGGATCGAGGGGTGTGTGTGTGACGACCCATTCCTGAACCCAGAGCTGATGAGGGCCAACCCCTGGGTGGAGAAAGGCAAATGTGTGATCCTCTAACGGACACACACACACACATCCACACACACACACACACACACACACACACACACACACACACACACACACACACACACACACACACACACACACACAGACAGACACCCACACACACAGACAGAGAGACACACACACACACAGACAGAGACACACACACACTGAGAAACACACACCAAGTTATTCTGTCCTATTTATTTGTACATCCATGTCTATGGTTTTAGCTGAAAGTACCCCTTCCTCTGAAGCAGCATGTCCTACACAGACAGAGACACACCCACACTCACAGCAGACAGAGTCCTACATTGAAAGTAGCCCCCTTCCTCTGAGCAGCGTTATTCTGTCCTATTTATTTGTACATCCATGTCTATGGTTTTAGCTGAAAGTAGCCCCCTTCCTCTGAGGAGCATGTCCTACATTGAAAGTAGATTTGCAGAGCTCATCTCATAGCTTTGTTAAAGACTGAGATAGAAGTTTGTTGTTAACTAAATCACACTTTTTATTGGCTTGTTTCCACTGTCAATCAGAATACACTGTTTTTATTGGCTTGTTTCCACTGTCAATCAGAATACACTGTTTTTATTGGCTTGTTTCCACTGTCAATCAGAATACACTGTTTTTATTGGCTTGTTTCCACTGTCAATCAGAATACACTGTTTTTATTGGCTTGTTTCCACTGTCAATCACAATACACTGTTTTTATTGGCTTGTTTCCACTGTCAATCAAACATAATAAAGAGGTGGTTTGACAGATTGACTCGTGGTAATTTATATACTAACATTTGAACGTGTATGAGATGGAGTGTGTGTGTGTGTGTACTGTGTGTGTGTGTCTATCACGTGTGTGTCTATTTTTAGTGTGTGTGTGTGTGTACGGTGTGTGTGTGACAGATTGACTGTGTGTACGGTGTGTGTGTGTGTACGGTGTGTGTGTGTACGGTGTGTGTGTGTGTACGGTGTGTGTGTGTGTGTGTGTGTGTGTGTACGGTGTGTGTGTGTCTACGGTGTGTGTGTGTGTACGATGTGTGTGTGTACGGTGTGTGTGTGTGTGTACGGTGTGTGTGTGTGTGCGGTGTGTGTGTGTCTACGGTGTGTGTGTGTACGGTGTGTGTGTGTACGGTGTGTGAGTTATAGCAGTTCTCTGATGTAGATGTTGCGTCGCACGGCGTTGGACACGCCCTCGTTGAAGCGGAACCACACGTCACTGTTGCCAACCGCTGTCCCCATGGCAACCTCCACACACACCTCACCTAGTGACAGACAGAGACAGTTTACGGTTAAAACACACACAGATACATAGCCTCTACACATACATATGATCAATATTGGAATGGGAATAATAATGCATTTTATTTTGTGGTTTCTTGCTTCTAACAACATGTTCAGTCCGTGTCTGAAGGACAAGTGGATAAACAGGTTCATGTGAAGCCCTGCATGTTTTTCTTCATAAGTCTCATGGAATGTAGACATTGAACACCGCACATTGGCTGCTACTGTAGGCTGAATGATGAAACAGCTATTTCCGTGTTAAAATATTATGGGATGCATTTTCTCCATTGTTTTTGATGGTAGGCTACTCTGGTAGAGCTACATTATGATCACATAGCCACAGTAGCCTACTTGGCCACTTAAGACTAACTTAAAGCAGGTACAGCCTCAGTGTTCACAGTAAACCTGTAACTTAAAGCAGGTACAGCCTCAGTGTTCACAGTAAAACTGTAACTTAAAGCAGGTACAGCCTCAGTGTTCACAGTAAACCTGTAACTTAAAGTGGGTACAGCCTCAGTGTTCACAGTAAAACTGTAACTTAGCAGGTACAGCCTCAGTGTTCACAGTAAACCTGTAACTTAAAGCAGGTACAGCCTCAGTGTTCACAGTAAAACTGTAACTTAAAGCAGGTACAGCCTCAGTGTTCACAGTAAAACTGTAACTTAGTGGGTACAGCCTCAGTGTTCACAGTAAAACTGTAACTTAAAGCAGGTACAGCCTCAGTGTTCACAGTGTTCAGCCTCAGTGTAAAACTGTAACTTAGTGGGTACAGCCTCAGTGTTCACAGTAAAACTGTAACTTAGTGGTACAGCCTCAGTGTTCACAGTAAACCTGTAACTTAAAGCAGGTAGAGCCTCAGTGTTTACAGTAAACCTGTAACTTAGTGGGTACAGCCTCAGTGTTCACAGTAAAACTGTAACTTAGTGGGTACAGCCTCAGTGTTCACAGTAAAACTGTAACTTAAAGCGGCTACAGCCTCAGTGTTCACAGTAAAACTGTAACTTAAAGCAGGTACAGCCTCAGTGTTCACAGTAAAACTGTAACTTAAAGCAGGTACAGCCTCAGTGTTCACAGTAAAACTGTAACTTAGTGGGTACAGCCTCAGTGTTCACAGTAAAACTGTAACTTAAAGCAGGTACAGCCTCAGTGTTCACAGTAAACCTGTAACTTAGTGAGTACAGCCTCAGTGTTCACAGTAAAACTGTAACTTAAAGCAGGTACAGCCTCAGTGATCACAGTAAAACTGTAACTTAGTGGGTACAGCCTCAGTGTTCACAGTAAAACTGTAACTTAAAGCAGGTACAGCCTCAGTGTTCACAGTAAAACTGTAACTTAGTGGGTACAGCCTCAGTGTTCACAGTAAAACTGTAACTTAGTGGGTACAGCCTCAGTGTTCACAGTAAACCTGTAACTTAGTGGGTACAGCCTCAGTGTTCACAGTAAAACTGTAACTTAGTGGGTACAGCCTCAGTGTTCACAGTAAAACTGTAACTTAAAGCAGGTACAGCCTCAGTGTTCACAGTAAAACTGTAACTTAGTGGGTACAGCCTCAGTGTTCACAGTAAACCTGTAAGTTAGAACAGGTACAGCCTCAGTGTTCACAGTAAAACTGTAACTTAAAGAGGTACAGCCTCAGTGTTCACAGTAAAACTGTAAGATTACGTTAGGTAACCAGTTACCTCAGTGTTCACAGTAAAACTGTTACCTGTAGTGGAGATGCTACGTTAGATGTAAGCCTCAGTGTTCACAGTAAAACTGTAACTTAGCAGGGAGAGCCGTTAGATGTAATGTTACCAGTAGAGACTGCTACGTTAGATGTAATGTTACCACAGTGGAGTCGTTAGATGTAATGTTACCTGTAGTGGAGATTAAAGATGTAATGTTACCTGTCAGTGTTCAGATGTAATGTTACCTGTAGCAACTTAAAGAGGTAATGTTACCTCAGTGATTCACAGTAAACCTGTAACTTACCTGCAGGTTACCTCAGTGATCACAGTAAAACTGTAACTTAGTGGGTCCAGCCTCAGTGATCACATTAAAACCTGTTACCTTAGTGGGTAATGTTACCTCAGTGTTCAGAGTAAACCTGTAACTTAGTGGATGTAATGTTACCTGTAGCAGTGTTCACAGTTAAAATGTTACCTTAGCAGGAGATGCTCGATAGATGTAATGTTACCTGTAGCAGAGATGCTACGTTAGATGTAACTTAAAGCAGAGATACTACCTCAGATGTAATTTACCTGTAAAATGTAACTTAGAGGTAAGTTACCTCAGTGTTCGTTAGATGTAATGTTACCTGTAGCAACGTTAGATGTAATGTTACCTGTAGCAGAGATGCTACTTAGATGTGTTCACCTGTAGCAAACTCACGTTAGATGTAATGTTACCTGAACAGAGATGACGATGTAATGTTACCTGTAGTGGAGATCACGTTAGATGTAATGTTACCTCAAGCAGAGACCGTTAGATGTAATGTTACCTGTAGCAGAGATGCTACGTTAGATGTAATGTTTGAGTTACCTGGAACTACGTTAGATGTAATGTTACCTGTAGCAGAGATGCTACGTTAGATGTAACCTGTTACCTGTAGTGGAGATGCTACGTTAGATGTAATGTTACCTGTAGTAGAGATGCTACGTTAGATGTAATGTTACCTGTAGCAGAGATGCTACGATAGATGTAATGTTACCTGTAGTTACCTGTAGTAGAGATGCTACGTTAGATGTAATGTTACCTGTAGTGGAGATGCTACGTTAGATGTAACCTGTTACCTGTAGTGGAGATGCTACGTTAGTTGTAATGTTACCTGTAGCAGAGATGCTATGTTAGATGTAACCTGTTACCTGTAGTAGAGATGCTACGTTAGATGTAATGTTACCTGTAGCAGAGATGCTACGTTAGATGTAACCTGTTACCTGTAGTAGAGATGCTACATTAGATGTAATGTTACCTGTAGCAGAGATGCTACGTTAGATGTAACCTGTTACCTGTAGTAGAGATGCTACGTTAGATGTAATGTTACCTGTAGCAGAGATGCTATGCTAGATGTAACCTGTTACCTGTAGTAGAGATGCTACGTTAGATGTAATGTTACCTGTAGTGGAGATGCTACGTTGGATGTAATGTTACCTGTAGTAGAGATGCTACGTTAGATGTAATGTTACCTGTAGCAGAGATGCTACGTTAGATGTAATGTTACCTGTAGTGGAGATGCTACGTTAGATGTAACCTGTTACCTGTAGCAGAGATGCTACGTTAGATGTAATGTTACCTGTAGCAGAGATGCTACGTTAGATGTAATGTTACCTGTAGTAGAGATGCTACGTTAGATGTAATGTTACCTGTAGCAGAGATGCTACGTTAGATGTAATGTTACCTGTAGCAGAGTGTTAGATGTAATGTTACCTGTAGCGGAGATGCTACGTTAGATGTAATGTTACCTGTAGCAGAGATGCTACGTTAGATGTAATGTTACCTGTAGCAGAGATGCTACGTTAGATGTAATGTTACCTGTAGTGGAGATGCTACATTAGATGTAACCTGTTACCTGAATCAGAGATGCTACGTTAGATGTAATGTTACCTGTAGTAGAGATGCTACGTTAGATGTAATGTTACCTGTAGCAGAGATGCTACGTTAGATGTAATGTTACCTGTAGCAGAGATGCTACGTTAGATGTAATGTTACCTGTAGCAGAGATGCTACGTTAGATGTAATGTTACCTGTAGTGGAGATGCTACGTTAGATGTAATGTTACCTGTAGCAGAGATGCTACGTTAGATGTAATGTTACCTGTAGTAGAGATGCTCGTTATGTAATGTACCTGTAGTTACCTGTAGCAGAGATGCTACGTTAGATGTAATGTTACCTGTAGTGGAGATGCTACGTTAGATGTAATGTTACCTGTAATTACGTTAGATGTAACCTGTTACCTGTGAGTGGAGATGCTACGTTAGATGTAATGTTACCTGTAGCAGAGATGTTAGATGTACGTTAGATGTAATGTTACCTGTAGCAGAGATGCTACGTTAGATGTAACCTGTTACCTGTAGTATGCATTACCTGTAGCAGAGATGTTAGATGTAACCTGTTACCTGTAGTAGAGATGCTACGTTAGATGTAATGTTACCTGTAGTGGAGATGCTACGTTGGATGTAATGTTACCTGTAGTAGAGATGCTACGTTAGATGTAATGTTACCTGTAGTGGAGATGCTACGTTAGATGTAACCTGTTACCTGTAGTGGAGATGCTACGTTAGATGTAACCTGTTACCTGTAGCAGAGATGCTACGTTAGATGTAATGTTACCTGTAGTGGAGATGCTACGTTAGATGTAATGTTACTTGTAGTAGAGATGCTACGTTAGTTGTAATGTTACCTGTAGCAGAGATGCTACGTTAGATGTAACCTGTTACCTAGTAGCTAGTTAGTTGTAATGTTACCTGTAGCAGAGATGCTACGTTAGATGTAATGTTACCTGTAGTGGAGATGCTACATTAGATGTAATGTTACCTGTAGTTACCTGTAGTAGAGATGCTACGTTAGATGTAATGTTACCTGTAGCAGAGATGCTACGTTAGATGTAACGTTACCTGTAGCAGAGATGCTACGATAGATGTAATGTTACCTGTAGTTACCTGTAGTGGAGATGCTACGTTAGATGTAATGTTACCTGTAGTGGAGATGCTACATTAGATGTAATGTTACCTGTAGTAGAGATGCTACGTTAGATGTAATGTTACCTGTAGTAGAGATGCTACGTTAGATGTAATGTTACCTGTAGCAGAGATGCTACGTTAGATGTAATGTTACCTGTAGTTACCTGTAGTAGAGATGTTACCTGTAGCAGAGATGCTACGTTAGATGTAACCTGTTACCTGTAGCAGAGATGCTACGTTAGATGTAATGTTACCTGTAGTGGACACCACCTGTGGTTTCTCCTTGGGGGCGACGGCTCGGCCAAAGAAATCCACCTCTGGCTGCAACACAGACAACATTTAGTTAATTTAGCAGCGTCCTGATCCAGAGCCACTAATACTGTCCTGGTTTCAGTCTAATACACACCATCTGTCATTAACCTGGTTTCAGTCTAATACACACCATCTGTCATTAACCTGGTTTCAGTCTAATACACACCATCTGTCATTAACCTGGTTTCAGTCTAATACACACCATCTGTCATTAACCTGGTTTCAGAGTCTAATACACACCATCTGTCATTAACCTGGTTTCAGAGTCTAATACACACCATCTGTCATTAACCTGGTTTCAGTCTAATACACACCATCTGTCATTAACCTGGTTTCAGAGTCTAATACACACCATCTGTCATTAACCTGGTTTCAGTCTAATACACACCATCTGTCATTAACCTGGTTTCAGTCTAATACACACCATCTGTCATTAACCTGGTTTCAGAGTCTAATACACACCATCTGCCATTAACCTGGTTTCAGAGTCTAATACACACCATCTGTCATTAACCTGGTTTCAGTCTAATACACACCATCTGTCATTAACCTGGTTTCAGAGTCTAATACACACCATCTGTCATTAACCTGGTTTCAGAGTCTAATACACACCATCTGTCATTAACCTGGTTTCAGTCTAATACACACCATCTGTCATTAACCTGGTTTCAGAGTCTAATACACACCATCTGTCATTAACCTGGTTTCAGTCTAATACACACCATCTGTCATTAACCTGGTTTCAGAGTCTAATACACACCATCTGTCATTAACCTGGTTTCAGTCTAATACACACCATCTGTCATTAACCTGGTTTCAGAGTCTAATACACACCATCTGTCATTAACCTGGTTTCAGTCTAATACACACCATCTGTCATTAACCTGGTTTCAGTCTAATACACACCATCTGTCATTAACCTGGTTTCAGAGTCTAATACACACCATCTGTCATTAACCTGGTTTCAGAGTCTAATACACCATCTGTCATTAACCTGGTTTCAGTCTAATACACACCATCTGTCATTAACCTGGTTTCAGAGTCTAATACACACCATCTGTCATTAACCTGGTTTCAGAGTCTAATACACACCATCTGTCATTAACCTGGTTTCAGAGTCTAATACACACCATCTGTCATTAACCTGGTTTCAGTCTAATACACACCATCTGTCATTAACCTGGTTTCAGAGTCTAATACACACCATCTGTCATTAACCTGGTTTCAGAGTCTAATACACACCATCTGTCATTAACCTGGTTTCAGTCTAATACACACCATCTGTCATTAACCTGGTTTCAGTCTAATACACACCATCTGACATTAACCTGGTTTCAGAGTCTAATACACACCATCTGTCATTAACCTGGTTTCAGTCTAATACACACCATCTGTCATTAACCTGGTTTCAGAGTCTAATACACACCATCTGTCATTAACCTGGTTTCAGTCTAATACACACCATCTGTCATTAACCTGGTTTCAGTCTAATACACACCATCTGTCATTAACCTGGTTTCAGTCTAATACACACCATCTGTCATTAACCTGGTTTCAGAGTCTAATACACACCATCTGTCATTAACCTGGTTTCAGAGTCTAATACACACCATCTGTCATTAACCTGGTTTCAGAGTCTAATACACACCATCTGTCATTAACCTGGTTTCAGTCTAATACACACCATCTGTCATTAACCTGGTTTCAGAGTCTAATACACCATCTGTCATTAACCTGGTTTCAGAGTCTAATACACACCATCTGTCATTAACCTGGTTTCAGTCTAATACACACCATCTGTCATTAACCTGGTTTCAGTCTAATACACACCATCTGTCATTAACCTGGTTTCAGAGTCTAATACACACCATCTGTCATTAACCTGGTTTCAGTCTAATACACACCATCTGTCATTAACCTGGTTTCAGAGTCTAATACACACCATCTGTCATTAACCTGGTTTCAGAGCTCCTGGGATCTGGGCTCATCACTCTCTCCATCTTTCTCTCCTTCCCTCTCCCTCGTGATTCTCTCCTTCTTGAGATTAGCTTTGTCCTCCTCCTCATAGATTAACCATATTAACACCACTACATTCTGTTAAATCCACGAGGAAGTGAACCAGTGCACATTTCAGAAATATTTATTAAATCTTTATCTTTATGGATCTGCATTCATAAAGTGAGAAGTTAAAAACAAATAGATAAGAGCATTGGGGTGAAGGCTAGATGGAGAGATACTAGAGTGAGAGAGAGAGGCAGATAGATGGAGAGATACTGGAGAGAGAGAAAGATAGATGGAGAGATATTGGAGAGAGAGAGAGGCAGATAGATGGAGAGATATTGGAGAGAGAGAGGCAGATAGATGGAGAGATATTGGAGAGAGAGAGAGAGGCAGATAGATGGAGAGAGTGAGTCTGACTGACTGAGTGACTGAGTGACTGACTGTCTGAGTGAGTGAGTGACTGAGTGACTGACTGACTGAGTGGGTGAGTGACTGAGTGAGTGACTGTCTGACTGAGTGACTGACTGACTGAGTGACTGACTGACTGAGTGGGTGAGTGACTGAGTGAGTGACTGTCTGAGTGAGTGACTGACTGACTGACTGAGTGAGTGAGTGACTGTCTGACTGAGTGGGTGACTGTCTGAGTGAGTGACTGACTGACTGAGTGAGTGAGTGAGTGACTGTCTGACTGTCTGAGTGACTGACTGTCTGAGTGGGTGAGTGACTGAGTGAGTGACTGTCTGACTGAGTGGGTGACTGTCTGAGTGACTGACTGTCTGAGTGGGTGAGTGACTGAGTGAGTGACTGTCTGAGTGAGTGACTGACTGACTGACTGAGTGACTGACTGTCTGAGTGAGTGACTGTCTGACTGAGTGAGTGACTGTCTGACTGATATGCTGTACTCACAAAGTGCCTGATAGTAGTAGGGACTGATCTAGGATCCACCCCTGTCCATATAATCAGAGTAGGAGGGCTGATCTAGGATCCACCCCTGTCCATATAATCAGAGTAGGAGGGCTGATCTAGGATCCACCCCTGTCAGTATAATCAGAGTAGGAGGGCTGATCTAGGATCCACCCCTGTCAGTATAATCAGAGTAGGAGGGCTGATCTAGGATCCACCCCTGTCAGTATAATCAGAGTAGGAGGGCTGATCTAGGATCCACCCCTGTCCATATAATCAGAGTAGGAGGGCTGATCTAGGATCCACCCCTGTCCATATAATCAGAGTAGGAGGGCTGATCTAGGATCCACCCCTGTCCATATAATCAGAGTAGGAGGGCTGATCTAGGATCCACCCCTGTCCATATAATCAGAGTAGGAGGGCTGATCTAGGATCCACCCCTGTCCAGTATAATCAGAGTAGGAGGGCTGATCTAGGATCCACCCCTGTCCATATAATCAGAGTAGGAGGGCTGATCTAGGATCCACCCCTGTCCATATAATCAGAGTAGGAGGGCTGATCTAGGATCCACCCCTGTCCATATAATCAGAGTAGGAGGGCTGATCTAGGATCCACCCCTGTCAGTATAATCAGAGTAGGAGGGCTGATCTAGGATCCACCCCTGTCCATATAATCAGAGTAGGAGGGCTGATCTAGGATCCACCCCTGTCCATATAATCAGAGTAGGAGGGCTGATCTAGGATCCACCCCTGTCCATATAATCAGAGTGCTGAAAGGCTGGTCACATGAAGAAACCCGAGACTCCAATTTGCATAACGACCTAACAGACCTACAGGATGATGCAGTCTCTATTGCTATTGGTCTATCTATCTCACTCCACACTGCCCTCTATTGCTATTGGTCTATCTATCTCACTCCACACTGCCCTTTCCCACCTGGACAAAAGGAACATCTATGTGATGCTATTCATCGACTTCAACTCAGCGTTCAACACCATAATGTCCTCAAAGCTCATCACTAAGCTAAGGACCCTGTGACTAAACACCTCCCCCTGCAACTGGATCCTGGACTTCCTGACGGCCCGCCCCCAGCTGGTAAGGGTCGGTAACAACACATCCGCCACGCTGATCCTCAACACAGGGCTCCTCAGGGGTGCGTGCTCAGTCCCCTCCTGTACTCCCTGTTTACTCATGACAGCATGGCCAGGCACGACTCCAACACCATCATTAAGTTTGCTGATGACACAACAGTGGTAGGCCTGATCACCGACGACGAGACAGCCTATAGGGAGGTCAGAGACCTGGCCGTGTGGTGCCAGAAAAACAAACTTACGTGGTCCAAGCATACCAAGACAGTTCGTTGGACTAGCAACCGAAAGGTTGCAAGTTCAAACCCCCGAGCTGACAAGGTACAAATCTGTCGTTCTGCCCCTGAACAGGCAGTTAACCCACTGTTCCCAGGCCGTCATTGAAAATAAGAATTTGTTCTTAACTGACTTGCCTAGTAAAATAAAGGTAAAATTAAAAATTAAAATGGCACTACAGAGGGTAGTGTGTACGGCCCAGTACATCACTGGGGCCAAGCTTCCTGCCATCCAGGACCTCTATACCAGGCGGTGTCAGAGAAAGGCACTAAAAATTGTCAAAGACTCCAGCCACCCCAGTCATAGACTGTTCTCTCTGTTACCGCATGGCAAACGGTACCGGAGCGCCAAGTCTACGTCCAAAAGGCTTCTCAACAGCTTCTAGCCATAAGCCTCCTGAACAGGTAACCAAATGACTACCCAGACTATTTGCATCGCCCCCTCCCCCACACCGTTGCTACTCTCTGTTGTTATCATCTATGCATAGTCACTTTAATAACTCTACCTATATGTACATATTACCTCAACCAACCAGTGCCCCCGCACACATTGACTCTTTACTGGTACCCCCCTGTATATAGTCTCCCTATTGTTACTTTACTGCTGCTCTTTAATTACTTGTTACTTTAATTTCTTAGTCTTATCCGTATTTGATGAAACTGCATTGTTGATTAGGGCCTGTAAGTCAGCATTTCACTGAACAGGTTGGGTGGGGTCTGCACACCAGTTGCATTCGGGACATGTGACTAATACAATTAGATTTGATCTAGGATCAGCTCCCCCCTGTCCATATAATCAGAGGAGTGTTGATCTAGGATCAGGTCCATGTAATCAGAGGAGGAGTGTTGATCTAGATCAGGTCCATAATCAGAGGAGAGTGTTGATCTAGGATCAGGTCCATATAATCAGGAGGAGTGTTGATCTAGGATCAGGTCCATATAATCAGGAGGAGTGTTGATCTAGGATCAGCTCCCCTGTCCATATAATCAGAGGAGGAGTGTTGATCTAGGATCAGGTCCATATAATCAGAGGAGTGTTGATCTAGGATCAGGTCCATATAATCAGAGGAGTGTTGATCTAGGATCAGGTCCATATAATCAGAGGAGTGTTGATCTAGGATCAGGTCCATATAATCAGAGGAGTGTTGATCTAGGATCAGGTCCATATAATCAGAGGAGGAGTGTTGATCTAGGATCAGGTCCATATAATCAGAGGAGGAGTGTTGATCTAGGATCAGGTCCATATAATCAGAGGAGATGTTGATCTAGGATCAGGTC